>NW_024609389.1:17500-37500 GCF_018296145.1 Oncorhynchus tshawytscha | reverse complement strand
TATAATGCACTAAACAGGGATCTGTTTGTGAAAAACCCTCTGTGCTGCTGACACAGTTCCTCCTCTGCTCCAAAGCCACCCAGACAGCCAATAAACAAGGCCCACACACACAGGCCACTCCCTAACGCTTAAACTCTAAAACTCCCCAACACTACACATGGAAACACCCCACACACACAGGCCACTCTCTAATGCTTACACTCTAAAACCAGAACTCACCAACACTACACATGTAAACCCCAAACACACACACATACCACATGAACCTTCTCTCCATTACTCTCCACTCGCCCGCTCTCTCTGCCTCACTGACAGACAGGGCTCAGCCAAGAGACTCTCCTTCTGTCCTCCTCTCCCTCTCTGCCTCACTGACAGACAGGGCTCAGCCAAGAGACTCCTTCTGTCCTCCTCTCCCTCTCTCTCCCTGCCTCACTGACAGACAGGGCTCAGCCAAGATACTCTCCTTCTGTCCTACTCTCCTTCTGTCCTCCTCTCTCTCCTTCAGGGCTCCTCCAAGAGACTCTCCTTCTGTCCTCCTCCCTCTCTCCCCTGCCTCACTGACAGACAGGGCTCAGCCAAGAGACTCTCCTTCTGTCCTCCTCTCCGTCTCCCTCTCTCCCTGTTTCACTGACAGACAGGGCTCAGCCAAGAGACTCTCCTTCTGTCCTCCTCTCCGTCTCCCTCTCTCCCTGTTTCACTGACAGACAGGGCTCAGCCAAGAGACTCTCCTTCTGTCCTCCTCTCCGTCTCCCTCTCTCCCTGCCTCACTGACAGACAGGGCTCAGCCAAGAGACTCTCCTTCTGTCCTCCTCTCCGTCTCCCTCTCTCCCTGTTTCACTGACAGACAGGGCTCAGCCAAGAGACTCTCCTTCTGTCCTCCTCTCCATCTCCCTCTCTCTCCCTGTTTCACTGACAGACAGGGCTCAGCCAAGAGACTCTCCTTCTGTCCTCCTCTCCCTCTCACTATATTGTTGTCCCTCAACCCCTCCCTCAGCCCCTCCCTCTCCATTTCTGTCTCTCTCTACGACTTCAGGAGAATTTGAAGCTGCCCAGCTGTACTGTGCTCTGCTACATTTACTTCACACACACACACACACACACACACACCACACACACACACATTGTATAACTGTTACAACAGAAACTAAACAGAGAGAGAAGAGAGACAGGCCTGAACAGAGAGAAGAGAAAGAGAGAAGGGGAAAGAGGGTGAAGGAGAGAGGAAACAGAAACCTAGAGAGAGAGAGAGCATGATAGAACGAGTGCAGATTTGGCTAGTGGGGTTTGTGCCTCTTGTTGGTGAGAACTCATGAACATAGGAGAAAGGGAGAAATAACAAAAACACAGTGTCAATCCCCCCCTCCCCCTCTCTTTGGCTGACACATTCTCCCCTCAGACAGACTGCATCAGCCCTCCCCCTCAGACAGACAGACAGACTGCATCCCCTCAGACCCTCCCCAGACAGACAGACAGACAGCACCGGCCTCCCCTCAGACAGACAGACTGCATCGGACCCTCCCCCCTCAGACAGACGGACAGAATCAGACAGACAGACAGACTGCATCGGCCCTCAGACAGACGGACAGAATCGCCCCCTCAGACAGACGGACAGAATCGGACAGACGGACAGAATCAGACAGACGGACAGAATCGGCCCTCAGACAGACGGACAGACTGCATCGGCCTCAGACAGACGGACAGAATCGGACAGACCAGAATCGGCCCTCAGACAGACGGACAGAATCGGCCCTCAGACAGACGGACAGAATCGGCCCTCAGACAGACGGACAGAATCGGCCCTCAGAGACAGACGGACAGAATCGGCCCTCAGACAGACGGACAGAATCGGCCCTCAGACAGACGGACAGAATCGGCCCTCAGACAGACGGACAGAATCGGCCCTCAGACAGACGGACAGAATCGGCCCTCAGACAGACGGACAGAATCGGCCCTCAGACAGAGAATCGGCCCTCAGACAGACGGACAGAATCGGCCCTCAGACAGACGGACAGAATCGGCCCTCAGACAGACGGACAGAATCGGCCCTCAGACAGACGGACAGAATCGGCCCTCAGACAGACGGACTTAGAAATCTACAAACAAACAAAATTACCTGTCCCTGGTCTGGTTCATTCTGAATGGTCTTAAACACCTCGGTCCTCCTTGATAGACTATTTACCTCCCCCATAAACATACAGATATACATCTATCTACTCTGGGTCTGTGTATTAATATCTAGAAGAAATAGATCCTGTCTAAAGTGACAATAATCCTCTCCATGCAAAGTGATTGTGTCCCAAATGGCCCTCTATCAGGAGGAGAGGAGGAGGAATCAGACAGACTAACCCCTCTATCAGGAGGAGGAATCAGACAGACTAACCCCTCTATCAGGAGGAGGAATCAGACAGACTAACCCCTCTATCAGGAGGAGGAATCAGACAGACTAACCCCTCTATCAGGAGGAGGAATCAGACAGACTAACCCCTCTATCAGGAGGAGGAATACAGACAGAATCAGACAGACTAAACCCCTCTATCAGGAGGAGAATCAGAATCCCCTCTAGGAGGAGGAATACAGAGACTAAACCCCTCTATCAGGAGGAGGAATACAGACAGACTAACCCCTCTATCAGGAGGAGGAATACAGACAGACTAACCCCTCTATCAGGAGGAGGAATCAGACAGACTAACCCCTCTATCAGGAGGAGGAATCAGACAGACTAACCCCTCTATCAGGAGGAGGAATCAGGAGGAGGAGGAATCAGACAGACTAACCCCTCTATCAGGAGGAGGAATCAGACAGACTAACCCCTCATCAGGAGGAGGAATCAGACAGACTAACCCCTCTATCAGGAGGAGGAATCAGACAGACTAAGGAGGAGGAATCAGACAGACTAACCCCTCTATCAGGAGGAGGAATCAGACAGACTAACCCCTCTATCAGGAGGAATCAGACAGACTAACCCCTCTATCAGGAGGAGGAATCAGACAGACTAACCCCTCTATCAGGAGGAGGAATCAGACAGACTAACCCCTCTATCAGGAGGAGGAATCAGACAGACTAACCCCTCTATCAGGAGGAGGAATCAGACAGACTAACCCCTCTATCAGGAGGAGGAATCAGACAGACTAACCCCTCTATCAGGAGGAGAGGAGGAGGAATCAGACAGACTAACCCCTCTATCAGGAGGAGAGGAGGAGGAATCAGACAGACTAACCCCTCTATCAGGAGGAGAGGAGGAGGAATCAGACAGACTAAACCCCTCTATCGGGAGGAGAGGAGGAGGAATCAGACAGACTAACCCCTCTATCAGGAGAGGAGGAGGAATCAGACAGACTAACCCCTCTATCGGGAGGAGAGGAGGAGGAATCAGACAGACTAAACCCCTCTATCGGGAGGAGAGGAGGAGGAATCAGACTAAACCCCTCTATCGGGAGGAGAGGAGGAGGAATCAGACAGACTAACCCCTCTATCAGAAGGAGAGGAATCAGACAGACTAACCCCTCTATCAGGAGGAATCACAGACTAAACCCCTCTATCAGGAGGAGAGGAATCAGACAAGACAGACTAACCCCTCTATCAGGAGGAGAGGAGGAATCAGACAGACTAGGGGTAAGGATGAAGGAGGGGCAGAGAGAGGAGAGGGGTAGAGGTAAGGATGAAGGAGGGGCAGAGAGAGGAGGGGAAGGAGAGAGAGGGGCAGGGAGGAGAGGGAAGGATGAAGGAGGGGCAGAGAGAGGAGGAGAGGGAAGGATGAAGGAGGGGCAGAGGGGGGGGTAGACCTCAAGGAGAAGGAGGGATGAAGGAGGAAGGATGAAGGAGGGGCAGAGAGAGGAGAGGGGTAGAGGGAAGGATGAAGGAGGGGCAGAGAGAGGTAGAGGGAAGGATGCAGAAAGGGAAGAGAGTAGAGGTACAGATGACCTTCAAGGAGGAGAGGAGTGGAGGAGGGGTACAGACAGGGGACCTCCAATGAGGAGAGGAGTGGAACAGACAGGGGACCTTCAAGGAGGAGAGGAGGAGGGGAACAGACAGAGGGCCTTCAAGGAGGAGAGGAGGAGGGGAACAGACAGAGGATCCTTCAAGGAGGAGAGGAGGAGGGGAACAGACAGGGGACCTTCAAGGAGGAGAGGAGGAGGGGAACAGACAGAGGGCCTTCAAGGAGGAGAGGAGGGAGGAGGGGAACAGACAGAGGATCTTCAAGGAGGAGAGTAGAGGGGAGAGGGATCAATAGCCCTCAGCCCTAGTGCAGGTGACCAGCGTGGGAAGACTGACAGGCTTCACACACACAGACAGATAAGATGTTCTATTGAGGAACCTAGACATCTAGTACAGCATGTAGGGAATAGGGTGCTATTTGGAACTCATCTAGTGCAGCATGTAGGGAATAGGGTGCTATTTGGAACTCATGTAGTGCAGCATGTAGGGAATAGGGTGCTATTTGGAACTCATATAGTGCAGCATGTAGGGAATAGGGTGCTATTTGGAACTCATATAGTGCAGCATGTAGGGAATAGGGTGCTATTTGGAACTCATATAGTGCAGCATGTAGGGAATAGGGTGCTATTTGGAACTCATCTAGTGCAGCATGTAGGGAATAGGGTGCTATTTGGTACTCATATAGTGCAGCATGTAGGGAATAGGGTGCTATTTGGAACTCATCTAGTGCAGCATGTAGGGAATAGGGTGCTATTTGGAACTCATATAGTGCAGCATGTAGGGAATAGGGTGCTATTTGGAACTCATCTAGTGCAGCATGTAGGGAATAGGGTGCTATTTGGAACTCATGTAGTGCAGCATGTAGGTGAATAGGGTGCTATTTGGAACTCTGTGCAGCATGTAGGGTGGGTGCTATTTGGAACTCATATAGTGCAGCATGTAGGGAATAGGGTGCTATTTGGTACTCATCTAGTGCAGCATGTAGGGAATAGGGTGCTATTTGGAACTCATATAGTGCAGCATGTAGGGAATAGGGTGCTATTTGGAACTCATCTAGTGCAGCATGTAGGGAATAGGGTGCTATTTGGTACTCATCTAGTGCAGCATGTAGGGAATAGGGTGCTATTTGGAAGCCATGTAGTGAGCCTGAGAAACAGATGCTGTAGATGTGGGTGCTATAGACGAACACACACAGAGCAGTCCTAAGCTTGTTCTCAGGAACCTCCTCCTTATTAAAACACAAGTGGATGTGGAGAAGGACATCTGGTGCACACGGCTGGATGTGAAGGGGTTCTTATTCTCTGACATGGGCACGAGGGGGTAGGGGTGGGGGGTAGAGGATATGGGGAAATGAGGAAACAGGCCTTCCAGGACAACACACACGCTGTGAATGCACATCCTGCTACACACACACACAGGAACTTGTGACTTGGCAGTGTGTGTGTGTGTGTGTGTGTGTGTGTGTGTGTGTATGTGTGTGTGTGTGTGTGTAGGGAATGTGTGTAGGTGTGTGTGTAGGTGTGTGTGTGTGTGTGTGTGTGTAGGTGTGTGTGTGTGTGTGTGTGTGTGTGTGTAGGTGTGTATGTGTGTAGGTGTGTATATGTGTGTGTGTGTGTGTGTCTGTGTGTGTAGGTGTATATGTGTGTGTGTGTAGGTGTATATGTGTGTGTGTGTAGGTGTGTGTGTGTGTGTAGGTGTGTGTATATGTGTGTGGTGTGTGTATATATGTGTGTGTGTGTGTGTGTGTATATGTGTGTAGGTGTGTGTATGTGTGTGTAGGTGTGTGTGTGTGTGTGTAGGTGTGTGTAGGTGTGTGTAGGTGTGTGTAGGTGTGTGTAGGTGTGTGTAGGTGTGTGTAGGTGTGTGTAGGTGTGTGTAGGTGTGTGTAGGTGTGTGTAGGTGTGTGTAGGTGTGTGTAGGTGTGTGTAGGTGTGTGTAGGTGTGTGTAGGTGTGTGTAGGTGTGTGTAGGTGTGTGTGTGTGTGTGTGTGTGTGTCTTTCAGTCAGTCATCCACCTCTCCAGATCGAAATCCGTTCGGACACCAATGTCCATTCCAACAATCAATGTACGCAATTCTGACACAGATATTGAGCTACTGTTTAACCACAGACCTCGGATCAGCTTCTCTCCCCCAACCATTAGATACTAATTTAACCACAGACCTAGGACCAGCTTCTCTCCCCCAACCATTAATTTAACCATTAGACACTAATTTAACCACAGACCTAGGATCAGCTTCTCTCCCCCAACCATGTCTCTCCTCTCCTCCATCCCCCTATCCCTACTGTCATAGTACTAATCCTAATCCCCCTATCCCTACTGTCATCATGTCTCTCCTCCATCCCCCTATCCCTACCATGTCTCTCCTCCATCCCCCTATCCCTACTGTCATGTCTCTCCTCCATCCCCCTATCCCTACTGTCATCATGTCTCTCCTCCATCCCCCTATCCCTACTGTCATCATGTCTCTCCTCCATCCCCCTATCCCTACTGTCATCATGTCTCTCCTCCATCCCCCTATCCCTACTGTCATCATGTCTCTCCTCCATCCCCCTATCCCTACTGTCATCATGTCTCTCCTCCATCCCCCCTATCCCTACTGTCATGTCTCTCCTCCATCCCCCTATCCCTACTGTCATCATGTCTCTCCTCCATCCCCCTATCCCTACTGTCATCATGTCTCTCCTCCATCCCCCCCCTATCCCTACTGTCATCATGTCTCTCCTCCATCCCCCTATCCCTACTGTCATCATGTCTCTCCTCCATCCCCCTATCCCTACTGTCATCATGTCTCTCCTCCATCCCCCTATCCCTATCCCTCATCATGTCTCTCCTCCATCCCCCTATCCCTACTGTCATCATCTCTCCTCCATCCCCCTATCCCTACTGTCATCATGTCTCTCCTCCATCCCCCCCTATCCCTACTGTCATCATGTCTCTCCTCCATCCCCCTATCCCTACTGTCATCATGTCTCTCCTCCATCCCCCTATCCCTATCCCTACCCCAGTGTCATCATGTCTCTCCTCCATCCCCCTATCCCTACTGTCATCATGTCTCTCCTCCATCCCCCTATCCCTACTGTCATCATGTCTCTCCTCCATCCCCCTATCCCTACTGTCATCATGTCTCTCCTCCATCCCCCCCCAATCCCTACTGTCATCATGTCTCTCCTCCATCCCCCTATCCCTACTGTCATCATGTCTCTCCTCCATCCCCCCCTATCCCTACTGTCATCATGTCTCTCCTCCATCCCCCTATCCCTACTGTCATCATGTCTCTCCTCCATCCCCCCTATCCCTACTGTCATGTCTCTCCATCCATCCCCCTATCCCTACTGTCATCATGTCTCTCCTCCATCCCCCTGTCCCTATCCCTACCCCCTGTCATCATGTCTCTCCTCCATCCCCCTATCCCTACTGTCATCATGTCTCTCCTCCATCCCCCTATCCCTACTGTCATCATGTCTCTCCTCCATCCCCCTATCCCTACTGTCATCATGTCTCTCCTCCATCCCCCTATCCCTACTGTCATCATGTCTCTCCTCCATCCCCCTATCCCTACTGTCATCATGTCTCTCCTCCATCCCCCTATCCCTACTGTCATCATGTCTCTCCTCCATCCCCCTATCCCTACTGTCATCATGTCTCTCCTCCATCCCCCTATCCCTACTGTCATCATGTCTCTCCTCCATCCCCCTATCCCTACTGTCATCATGTCTCTCCTCCATCCCCCTATCCCTACTGTCATCATGTCTCTCCTCCATCCCCCCCCTATCCCTACTGTCATCATGTCTCTCCTCCATCCCCCTATCCCTACTGTCATCATGTCTCTCCTCCATCCCCCTATCCCTACTGTCATCATGTCTCTCCTCCATCCCCCTATCCCTACTGTCATCATGTCTCTCCTCCATCCCCCTATCCCTACTGTCATCATGTCTCTCCTCCATCCCCCCCTATCCCTACTGTCATCATGTCTCTCCTCCATCCCCCTATCCCTACTGTCATCATGTCTCTCCTCCATCCCCCCTATCCCTACTGTCATCATGTCTCTCCCTCTCTCCTCCACCCCCATGTTCTTTCTCCTCTTGTCCAGAGTGCTCTCTCTCTCTCAAGCCTGTCTGTGTATGTTGTCCTCCCCACTTCAAACACAAAGCTGATTGTGAATCCCTGGTAGCGCTACACTGTGTGTGTGTGTGTAGTGTTAAACTCAGAGCAGCTCGTACTGACATCCACTCTCCCAGACAGGTATTTCCAGTCCCAGCATACCATTCGCTGTTGCTTAACACACACACACACCTGAATACAGCTGCAACGTAAAACACTCAAACACACTCAGCATCATTTCATCACTGAATACGAGCAGAATGAGGTAGTGTGTGCGTGCTGGGGAGTTCAGTGTACAGTCTAGAGGGAAAGACTCTCCACAGGTCCTGTTCACTATCGAGCAGAAAGTCTATACAGTGAAACAGTGTTTTCTGGTTCAGTACACGGGCCACTGTGTGAAAGTTATTTATATTTTACAGACACCCTTCCATATAGCCTAGTTACTATGGCAACTGTCAAACTTTTTTCTTTTTTTCCCCACCTTTATTTAACCAGGTAGGCTAGTTGAGAACACCTTTATTTAACCAGGTAGGCTAGTTGAGAACACCTTTATTTAACCAGGTAGGCTAGTTGAGAACACCTTTATTTAACCAGGTAGGCTAGTTGAGAACAAGTTTTCATTTGCAACTGTGACCTGGCCAAGATAAAGCATAGCAGTGTGAACAGACAACACAGAGTTACACATGGAGTAAACAATTAACAAGTCAATAACACAGTAGAAAAAAAGGGGGAGTCTATATACAATGTGTGCAAAAGGCACAATGCCCCCCCCCTCTACCAATCCAGCTAGAATGTAAACTTTATTTTTATTATTTTACCTTTATTTAACTAGGCAAGTCAGTTAATTAAGAACAAATTATTATTTACAACGACGGCCTACCGCAGCCGACGTTGGGCCGATTGTATGGGACGGCCGGTTGTGATACAGCATGGAATCGAACCAGGGTCTGTAGTAACACCTCTAGCACTGAGATACAGTGCCTTAGACAGCTGAACCAGGGTCTGTAGTGACACCTCTAGCAGGGAGATACAGTGCCTTAGACCGCTGAACCAGGGTCTGTAGTGACACCTCTAGCAGGGAGATACAGTGCCTTAGACCGCTGTGATACAGCATGGAATCGAACCAGGGTCTGTAGTGACACCTCTAGCAGGGAGATAGTGCCTTGATACAGCCTGGAATCCCAGGGTCTGTAGTGACACCTCTAGCAGGGAGATAGTGTCTTCGACCCGACGGCCTACACACAGTCACCCGGTCTGTAGTGACACAGTCACCCGAGGGAGACACAGTCACCCGACGGCCTACACACAGTCACCCGACGGCCTACACAGTCACCCGACGGTCACCCACCCGACAGGCCTACACACAGTCACCCGACGGCCTACACACAGTCACCCGACAGCCTACACACAGTCACCCGACAGCCTACACAGTCACCCGTCACACAGTCACCCGACAGCCTACACACAGTCACCCGACAGCCTACACACAGTCACCCGACAGCCTACACACAGTCACCCGACAGCCTACACACAGTCACCCGACAGCCTACACACAGTCACCCGACAGCCTACACACAGTCACCCGACAGCCTACACACAGTCACCCGACAGCCTACACACAGTCACCCGACAGCCTACACACAGTCACCCGACAGCCTACACACAGTCACCCGACAGCCTACACACAGTCACCCGACAGCCTACACACAGTCACCCGACAGCCTACACACAGTCACCCGACAGCCTACACACAGTCACCCGACAGCCTACACACAGTCACCCGACAGCCTACACACACAGTCACCCAGACAGCCTACACACAGTCACCCGACAGCCTACACACAGTCACCCGACAGCCTACACACAGTCACCCGACAGCCTACACACAGTCACCCGACAGCCTACACACAGTCACCCGACAGCCTACACACAGTCACCCGACAGCCTACACACAGTCACCCGACAGCCTACACACAGTCACCCGACAGCCTACACACAGTCACCCGACAGCCTACACACAGTCACCCGACAGCCTACACACAGTCATCCGACGGCCTACACACAGTCATCCGACGGCCTACACACAGTCATCCGACGGCCTACACACAGTCATCCGACGGCCTACACACAGTCATCCGACGGCCTACACACAGTCATCCGACGGCCTACACACAGTCATCCGACGGCCTACACACAGTCATCTGACGGCCTACACACAGTCACCCGACGGCCTAGACACAGTAGAGAGAGGAACAGGCGGAGAGAGAGACAGACAGACTAGAGTTCATCTCAGTGCATCTTGGCAGCATCATGCACAAAGCTAAATGTAGGGTGTGTGGTGTGTTACAGACTGCTTGTTCCATGTAACTACTATGTAATAAACCATCTAGCTGCAGCTCTGTGGCAGCACATAACAGTGTCTACTTAATTAGAATAGAACTAATGTGCAGTCACACACACACACACACATTACCATGCCAACACGATATAGCTGCCTGCCTAGCCCCTCCCCCCCCTGCTCTCCCTTTCAGAAGCTGATCCTTAGTGCATTAAACCAGATCGAGTTCTCTGTCTCTCCCCACTGCCCCTCTCTTTCTCTGCCTGGCTATTCTCTGACACACACTGTTGTGTGCCATCACAGAAACACACTCATTTCCTCTGTCTCCGGACACAAGAGGCTACAACAGAGCAGATTCTCTAGATGGTCGGGTCAAGGATAGTCGACACACAAGACACTAGACAAGAACACAGAAATGAGAGCACTGCTGAGGAAGGGAGAGAATGCTTACCTGCGGGTGAGATGCGATGTGCTCCAGGCGGTCCCGACTGCCTCTGAGCGCCGGGGGAGACGTTAGGGGCTCGTATGCTGTGCTGCTCCGTGTGGTGGCTGTGAGCTCCAAGGGGTGAGCAACCAGAGTTGTGCTGCTGTTGATGATGCTGCTGGCTGTGGTGATGGTGATGATGGTGGTTAGGTCCGTTTCCCCCGTTGGCATTAATCCCGGGGCCGGTCGCACCATACTGCTGGTAGAATCCAGACCGAGAACGCGATCGAGTCCTGGGCGGCTCCATGGCCATTTGATAGGGGTGGTGATGGAAGAAAGATGAGGCGAGGGGGGAGGACGTGGGAGGGGATTGCGGAGGAGAACCGTTGGAGTTGGAAGAACGAAGCGGCAGAAATCCCCTAGCGCCGCTGGTCTGACTGTAGCTGGCTACTAGTCCTCCCCTGCCCCCCTCGGCGCCCCCGTATTCTGTTCGCTCCTGCGACTCGGCTACTGCCCCCGCAACGTCACATAAATTACCCCCTTTTGGTACGGGCTCCGGGGTGGAGGGCAGTCGGGAGAAAATACAGGGTTCCTGAGTCGTCAGTTGACCCGTGGCTGCGATTGGCATTTCCTTTTGGTGGTTTCCTCGTTTTCTTTTCTGTCGTTCTCTGTATTCCCCAGTTTCCTCACCAGAAAATCTCTTTCTTTCTAAAAAAATAATAATAAAATACAACTTTGGAACATACAGCTGATGACTTTTTGGAGAAAGTAACGTTATAGCAAACTAATCAGCCTAAAAACAACAACCGGGTTTAAAAGGCTTCTCATTGAAAGCTGTTGTTTATAACTACGTAGCTTTTCAAATGTCAAACTATTTTGTGACATAGCTTTCAGGAAACTCCCAAACTCTGTCTCATGGATCACACATAAATACAACTGAGCTCGTCTCTTTTCACAGAAACATGTATCCAACTCTCAACTTTCACTTTATAAATATATACATTTGTTTTTTTAATTGGTAAACTACAGCGGTTCAATGTTTTCTAGGAATAGACTAACTTTAGTTTATTCAGCTAGCTAACTGGGTACAGTGTACTTCCGTGACAACCGCCCAGGGCACCGTATCCCGTAGCGACATGGCTAACTAGCATGCTAACTCACAACAACACACGGTTTTAGCACCGATACTCGGTTACAACAAACTACCAGTCGTAACAAACTACACAGATCATTCGTGGCCCTGTCTAAACGTTGTGTAAAGTTTTGTTGCGGGGGGTTAGTTTTGATAGTTTGAGTGAGTACGTCGTTAACTTATTCAGACAGTTAGCTAGAATAGTTAGCATATTAGCTAGAATAGTTAGCTAGAATAGTTAGCTAGAATAGTTAGCATATTAGCTAGAATAGTTAGAATAGTTAGCTAGAATAGTTAGCTAGAATAGTTAGCTAGAATAGTTAGCTAGAATAGTTAGCTAGAATAGTTAGCTAGAATAGTTAGCTAGAATAGTTAGCTAGAATAGTTAGCATATTAGCCAACGAACCAACCCTTCCTCCCACAGAGAGAAAACCAAACTAACTAAGTCACCCATGTCTTCAAATTCCCTTTAAAAAACGTCCCTGGTTACCAGTGTTGTTCAACAAAAACAAAAAAATAGCGTATAAACTCACCATGAGTAGCTCATGTCAGCTAGTTAAATGTAAAGCTAGTACTGAATTTAAATCAATTTAGTTTTAGTTCCCGTCAGTCCCAAACCGAGAGAGAAAGCGTTTTCCAACCGGAGAAGCCCGGTCACCGCCAGAGGGAATAGACCGAATGAAAAGTGTCGGATATCAAATATCAAAAAGAGAAGAAAAAAAAGACTAAATTAGATTTAATTCGAGCTAAAAAGTGGGATTTACACCTCTTCGTTCGGCGTTGAGAAAACACCCGTTTGTTCCCCACGATAGGATGTTTTTCTTTAGGTGACTTACCTTTAAATAACACGCTACGGTCTCTACTGTATTCGCGAACGGCGACCAGTCGGTAATATTGTGGCTCCGTTGTGTTTATGGACGTTGGCGTGAATCCGCTCGACGTCAACGTCAAATGTGACGCACCGCGTCAAAAAGCACAAGTCGGATTTCAACCCAGGCCGGACTAATCAATAGCAGAATTTTTTTTAATTAATTATTTTTTTCGATATTTAAACCCCCCGAAAATCATCTGGGTACCGTGGGTCGTCAATGGATTTCTATTGCAATTATTTTTGGGGGATTACAGTGAAGGGAATCGTTTCAATAAAAAAATGTACTAAAACTTTTCTCAAGGCTAAATTGTGTGTTTGAGTTCGATCGTTGCTCGATTGGTTTTGCCTGGTAAAATCAAACGAAATCTTCCAAGCACTAGCATGACTATAAGGGGCATTTAAATGATTTATTTGCATGTAGCTTGCTAGCTATTGCAGCTGCTTAACCGGTGTTGTTGAAAATACAGGAACTATTGGGGGAAACAAACAATATTAGCGCTGTTAAGGATTTGAAAATTACAAACGGCATGACCAAAAGTATGTGGACACCTACTCATCGAACATCTCATTCCAAAATCATGGGTATTAATATGGAGTTGGTCCCCCCCATTGCTGCTATAACAGCCTCCACTCTTCTGGGAAGACTTTCCACTAGATGTTGGAACATTGCTGCTATAACAGTCTCCACTCTTCTGGGAAGGCTTTCCACTAGATGTTGGAACATTGCTGCTATAACAGTCTCCAGTCTTCTGGGAAGGCTTTCCACTAGATGTTGGAACATTGCTGCTATAACAGTCTCCAGTCTTCTGGGAAGGCTTTCCACTAGATGTTGTGACAACCGAGGACAGACGATTTTTACACGCTGCGCGCTTCAGCACTCGCCAGTCCCGTTCTGTGAGCTTGTGTGGCCTACCATTTACCACTGAGCCGTTGTTGCTCCTAGACATTTCTACTTTACAATAACATCACTTACAGTTGACTAGGGCAGCTCTACCAGGGCAGCTCTATCAGGGCAGCTCTAGCAGGGCAGCTCTACCAGGGCAGCTCTAGCAGGGCAGCTCTACCAGGGCAGCTCTAACAGGGCAGCTCTACCGGGGCAGCTCTAGCAGGGCAGCTCTACCAGGGCAGCTCTAGCAGGGCAGCTCTAGCAAGGCAGCTCTAGCAGGGCAGCTCAACCAGGGCAGCTCTACCAGGGCAGCTCTACCAGGGCAGCTCTAGCAGGGCAGCTCAACCAGGGCAGCTCTACCAGGGCAGCTCTACCAGGGCAGCTCTAGCAGGGCAGCTCAACCAGGGCAGCTCTACCAGGGCAGCTCTACCAGGGCAGCTCTAGCAGGGCAGCTCTAGCAGGGCAGCTCTACCAGACAACTCTACCAGGGCAGCTCTAGCAGGGCAGCTCTACCAGGACAGCTCTAGCAGGGCAGCTCTACCAGGGCAGCTCTAGCAGGGCAGAACTTTTATGAAATGAATTGTTGGAAAGGTGGCATGCTATAACGGTGCCACGTTGAAAGTCGCTGAGCTCTTCATAAATTTTTCTCTTTCTTGAACTGCTTGTAAGTAAGCATTTCACTGTAAGGTCTTGTTATATTCGGCGCCTGTGACTAATAAAGTTTCATTTGATTTGATTTGAATTGATTGATTGTATTATTCATTACTTATACAGAAATGTAAACATTTCAATAAAGACTTTTCAGGACAGCAGCAATTATACTCACATTACATTGCAGTAATTATACTCACATTACACAGCAGAAAAACATCAGCAGATTATGTTTGGGTGAAATTATCACCAACTACACCCTTTTTCTTCATGAGAGGCAGGCTGCCTCTTAAATGGCACCCTATTACAATGGGCAATATACTGTAGCAATATACCCTATTACAATGGGCAATATACTGTAGCAATACATCCTATTAAAATGGGCAATACACCCTATTACAATGGGCAATATACTGTAGCAATATACCCTATTACAATGGGCAATATACTGTAGCAATATATCCTATTACAATGGGCAATATACTGTAGCAATATACCCTATTACAATGGGCAATATACTGTAGCAATATACCCTATTACAATGGGCAATATACTGTAGAAATATATCCTATTATAATGGGCAATATACTGTAGCAATATACCCTATTACAATGGGCAATATACTGTAGCAATATATCCTATTATAATGGACAATACACCCTATTACAATGGGCAATATACTGTAGCAATATATCCTATTACAATGGGCAATATACCCTATCATAATGGGCAATATACTGTAGCAATATACCCTATTACAATGGGCAATATACTGTAGCAATATATCCTATTATAATGGGCAATATACTGTAGCAATATACCCTATTATAATGGGCAGCTTCCACCGAAGTCAGTCCCTCCCCTTGTTCAAGGGGGGAATTCGGCAGTCGGTGTCACCGGTCTTCTAGCCTTCGTCGATCCACTTTTCATTTTCCATTTGTTTTGTCTTGTTTTCCTTACACACCTGGTTTTCATTTCCCTCATTAAGTGTTGTGTATTTAACCCTCTGTTCCCCCCCATGTCTTTGTGTGGTATTGATTGTTGTAAGTGCTTGTGCACGTGTTGACTGGTGCATGACAGGGTTTTGTACCCCTGTTTTGTTATTCTTTATGCCGTTGGTTTTGATAATAAACTGCTCCGGCTATTACCCAGTTCTGCTCTCCTGCGTCTGACTTCCCTGCCACCAGTTACGACCCCCTTTACAGTAGCGATATACCCTATTATAATGGGCAACATACTCTAGCGATATACCCTATTATAATGGGCAACATACTCTAGCGATATACCCTATTATAATGGGCAACATACTCTAGCGATATACCCTATTATAATGGGCAACATACTCTAGCGATATACCCTATTATAATGGGCAACATATTATAATGGGCAACATACTCTAGCGATATACCCTATTATAATGGGCAACATACTCTAGCGATATACCCTATTATAATGGGCAACATACTCTAGCGATATACCCTATTATAATGGGCAACATACTCTAGCGATATACCCTATTATAATGGGCAACATAGTCTAGCGATATACCCTATTATAATGGGCAACATAGTCTAGCGATATACCCTATTATAATGGGCAACATACTCTAGCGATATACCCTATTATAATGGGCAATATACTCCAGCGATATACCCTATTATAATGGGCAACATACTCTAGCGATATACCCTATTATAATGGGCAACATACTCTAGCGATATACTCTATTATAATGGGCAATATACCGTAGCAATACACAGTAATATAGTGGGTAATATAGCCTAAATCAATATACTGTAGTAATGCACAGTAATATAGTGGGTAATATAGCCTACATCAATATACTGTAATAATGTACAGTAATATAGTGGGTGATATAGCCTACATCAATATACTGTAGTAATGTACAGTAAAATAGTGGGTAATATAGCCTACATCAATATACAGTAGCAATACACAGTAATATAGTGGGTAATATAGCCTACATCAATGTACAGTAGCAATACACAGTAATGTAGTGTGTGATATAGCCTACATCAATATACAGTAATATAGTGGATATTATACAATGGTCTAATCCTGAATGCTGATTGGTTAAAACCGCAATCAAGCCAGTGTCTATTCCACAAGTTCCAATGGCTAAATCTATGATGTTGAAATACCTATTTACTCTGTTCCATCTGACTACGCAGTCCATTGTCTCTTCAGCCCAGCCCAGCAATTTATAAACTTGATCTCCACTGTAAAAAGCATCTAAACATTATCTCACATTTCTTTCAGACTAACATTTAGTTTTCAACATTGGAGATTTGTATAAACCTTGCTGTCTGTCTCTCCGACATTTTCAACATTGTGTCAATATTCAAATGATATCTCCAACTGTCCCATAGTAATGAACGTGATCCAGAACAAAAAGACTGGACGACTGTGTCGCGACTCTGGCAAACGAACCGATATAACAAACGACCAGCCGGCTTGGGGAGCAACCCTACATTTTTGTCGGGAATATTTCTTGTGGAAGGGTGAAATAGTATAAATAAAATCATCAAAATAAAAATTTTAATGACAATATGTCAATCATTAATTGAATATGTTGTTAACCCGGTGTATAAAAGTGATAATGCCCTCGAAGCTGGTGATTGGCCAGGTTTCCCTTGACTTCCCTCCTCGAAGCCGATGATTGGCCAGGTTTCCCTTGACTTCCCCTCCTCGAAGCCGGTGATTGGCCAGGTTTCCCTTGACTTCCCTCCTCGAAGCCGATGATTGGCCAGGTTTCCCTTGACTTCCCCTCCTCGAAGCCGGTGATTGGCCAGGTTTCCCTTGACTTCCCCTCCTCGAAGCCGGTGATTGGCCAGGTTTCCCTTGACGTCCCCTCCTCGAAGCCGGTGATTGGCCAGGTTTCCCTTGACTTCCCTCCTCGAAGCCGATGATTGGCCAGGTTTCCCTTGACTTCCCCTCCTCGAAGCCGGTGATTGGCCAGGTTTCCCTTGACTTCCCCTCCTCGAAGCCGATGATTGGCCAGGTTTCCCTTGACGTCCCCTCCTCGAAGCCGGTGATTGGCCAGGTTTCCCTTGACTTCCCCTCCTCGAAGCCGGTGATTGGCCAGGTTTCCCTTGACTTCCCCTCCTCGAAGCCGGTGATTGGCCAGGTTTCCCTTGACTTCTCCTCCTCGAAGCCGATGATTGGCCAGGTTTCCCTTGACGTCCCCTCCTCGAAGCCGGTGATTGGCCAGGTTTCCCTTGACTTCCCCTCCTCGAAGCAGGTGATTGGCCAGGTTTCCCTTGACTTCCCCTCCTCGAAGCAGGTGATTGGCCAGGTTTCCCTTGACTTCCCCTCCTCGAAGCCGGTGATTGGAGGACATATTGACCAGCTTTCCTGGCCCTTGACTTCCCCTCTGGCCTAACAACACCAGTAGCAATATAGCTTACAAACAACGGTGTCTTAGGCATTATCACTTAAATATAGCCTACATCAATATACTGTAGTATAGTAGGTAATATAGCCTACATCAATATACTGTAATATAGTGGGTAATATAGCCTACATCAATATACTGTAGTATAGTGGGTAATATAGCCTACATCAATATACTGTAGTAATGTACAGTGATATAGTGGGCAATATAGCCTACATCAATACACTGTAGTAAGTGGGTAATATAGCCTACATCAATATACTGTAGTAATGTACAGTAATATAGTGGTTAATATAGCCTACATCAATATACTGTAGTAATGTACAGTGATATAGTGGGTAATATAGCCTATATCAATATACTGTAGTATAGTGGGTAATATAGCCTACATCAATATACTGTAGTAATGTACAGTGATATAGTGGGTAATATAGCCTACATCAATATACTGTAATATAGTGGGTAATATAGCCTAAATGAATATACTGTAGTATAGTGGGTAATAGAGCCTACATCAATATACTGTAGTAATGTACAGTGATATAGTGGGTAATATAGCCTACATCAGTATACTGTATTATAGTGGGTACTATAGTGGGTAATATAGCCTACATTGATATATACTGTAGTAATGTACAGTAATATAGTGGTTAATATAGCCTACATCAATATACTGTCGTATAGTGTTTAATATAGCCTACATCAATATACTGTAATATAGTGTTTAATATAGCCTACATCAATATACTGTAATATAGTGGTTAATATAGCCTACATCAATATACTGTAGATATGTACAGTAATATAGTGGTTAATATAGCCTACATCAATATACTGTAGTAATGTACAGTGATATAGTGGGTAATATAGCCTACATCAATATACTGTAGTAATGTACAGTGATATAGTGGTTAATATAGCCTACATCAATATACTGTAATATAGTGGTTAATATAGCCTACATCAATATACTGTAGATATGTACAGTAATATAGTCGGTAATATAGCCTACATCAATATACTGTAATATAGTGGTTAATATAGCCTATATGAATATACTGTAGTATTGTACCGTAATATAGTGGGTAATATAGCCTACATCAATATACTGTAATAATGTACAGTGATATAGTGGTTAATATAGCCTACATCAATATACTGTAATATAGTGGTTAATATAGCCTATATGAATATACTGTAGTATTGTACTGTAAATTAGTGGGTAAAATAGCCTACATTAATATACTGTTGTAATACAGATTAATATAGTGGGTAATATATCCTACATCAACACTCTGTAATATAGTGGGTAATATATCCTACATCAATATACTGTAATATAGTGGGTAATACATCCTACATCAATATACTGTAATATAGTGGGTAATATATCCTACATCAATATACTGTAATATAGTGGGTAATATATCCTACATCAATATACTGTAATATAGTGGGTAATATATCCTACATCAATATACTGTAATATAGTGGGTAATATATCCTACATCAATATACTGTAATATAGTGGGTAATATATCCTACATCAATATACTGTAATATAGTGGGTAATATATCCTACATCAATATACTGTAATATAGTGGGTAATATATCCTACATCAATATACTGTAATATAGTGGGTAATATATCCTACATCAATATACTGTAATATAGTGGGTAATATATCCTACATCAATATACCGTGTAGACTATATACTGTAATATAGTGGGTAATATATCCTACATCAATATACCGTGTAGACTATGTACTGTAATATAGTGGGTAATAGAGCCTACATCAATATACTGTGTAGACTATGTACTGTAATATAGTGGGTAATATATCCTACATCAATATACCGTGTAGACTATGTACTGTAATATAGTGGGTAATATATCCTACATCAATATACCGTGTAGACTATGTACTGTAATATAGTGGGTAATATATCCTACATCAATATACTGTAATATAGTGGGTAATATATCCTACATCAATATACCGTGTAGACTATATACTGTAATATAGTGGGTAATATATCCTACATCAATATACCGTGTAGACTATGTACTGTAATATAGTGGGTAATATATCCTACATCAATATACCGTGTAGACTATGTACTGTAATATAGTGGGTAATATATCCTACATCAATATACCGTGTAGACTATGTACTGTAATATAGTGGGTAATATATCCTACATCAATATACCGTGTAGACTATGTACTGTAATATAG
>NW_024609389.1:10000-15000 GCF_018296145.1 Oncorhynchus tshawytscha | reverse complement strand
GGAGAGAGAGAAAGGAAGGAGAGAGGAGGGTGGACTAGAGGAAGAGGAGACAGGAGAGAGAGAAAGGAAGAGAGAGAGAGGAGGGGGACTAGAGGAAGAGGAGACAGGAGAGAGAGAAAGGAGGGGAGAGAGGAGGGGGACTAGAGGAAGAGGTGACAGGAGAGAGAGAGGAGAGGGACTAGAGGAAGAGGAGACAGGAGAGAGAGAAAGGAGGGGAGAGAGGAGGGGGACTAGAGGAAGAGGTGACAGGGGAGAGAGAGAACGCGTGGGCAGAGGGAAGAGAGACACCAGTGAGAGGGGTGTGATGGGGAGTCTCGTGGGTATTTGGGGTGTAGGGTGGAGGGGCAAGGGAAATTGGTAAGTGGGTTAGAGGTAGAGGACTAGAATGATAGGGGGTTGGGGGTGGAGTGTCATAGGGCTCTGGGGGGATGGGAATAGGGATGGATGTGGTGGGGGGAGGGGAAGGGAAGGGGGCAGAGGGAGGGAGATGGAGAAGAGGGGTTCTGTTGACATCCTCTACCATTGGCTTGTTCAAACGGTGGGGGAGGGGCAGACACTACCATGTCCACACCAGCTGTAGCGAGAGGGAGAGAAGAGAAACAAAGAGAGGAGAGAGAAAAGAGAGATAGATATGAGAGGAGGTGAGGAGAGGAAAGAGAGGAGAGAAGAGAGAGACCAGATAGAAGAGAAAGAGGCAAGAGAGAAGAGAGGAGAGGAAACAGAGAGAGGAGAGAGGAGAAGAAAGAGAGAGGGGAGAGAGAAGAAGAAAGAGAGAGAGGGGAGAGAGGAGAAGAAAGAGAGAGAGGAGAAGAGAGGAGAGGAAACAGAGAGAGGAGAGAGGAGAAGAAAGAGAGGGGAGAGAGGAGAAGAAAGAGAGAGAGAGGAGAGAGGAGAAGAAAGAGAGAGAGGAGAAGAGAGGAGAGGAAAGAGAGAGAGGAGAGAGAGGAGAAGAAAGAGAGAGGGGAGAGAGGAGAAGAGAGAGACAACCAAGAATTCACAAAATTGGTCAAACACCAAATTGAGACTTTGCATGCAGAATTTTGCAAAAATATCCTCAGTGTACAACGTAGAACACCAAATAATGCATACAGAGCAGAATTAGGCCGATACCCACTAATTATCAAAATCCAGAAAAGAGACGTTAAATTCTACAACCACCTAAAAGGAAGCGATTCCCAAACCTTCCATAACAAAGCCATCACCTACAGAGAGATGAACCTGGAGAAGAGTCCCCTAGGCAAGCTGGTCCTGGGGTTCTGTTCACAAACACAAACGGACCCCACAGAGCCCCAGGACAGCAGCACAATTAGACCCAACCAAATCATGAGCAAACAAAAATAAAATTACTTGACACATCACAAAGAATTAACAAAAAAACTTAGGAAACTAGAATGCTATTTGGCCCTTAAACAGAGTACACAGTGGCAGAATACCTGACCACTGTGACTGACCCTAAACAGAGAGTACACAGTGGCAGAATACCTGACCACTGTGACTGACCCTAAACAGAGAGTACACAGTGGCAGAATACCTGACCACTGTGACTGACCCTAAACAGAGAGTACACAGTGGCAGAATACCTGACCACTGTGACTGACCCTAAACAGAGAGTACACAGTGGCAGAATACCTGACCACTGTGACTGACCCTAAACAGAGAGTACACAGTGGCAGAATACCTGACCACTGTGACTGACCCTAAACAGAGAGTACACAGTGGCAGAATACCTGACCACTGTGACTGACCCTAAACAGAGAGTACACAGTGGCAGAATACCTGACCACTGTGACTGACCCTAAACAGAGAGTACACAGTGGCAGAATACCTGACCACTGTGACTGACCCTAAACAGAGAGTACACAGTGGCAGAATACCTGACCACTGTGACTGACCCTAAACAGAGAGTACACAGTGGCAGAATACCTGACCACTGTGACTGACCCTAAACAGAGAGAGTACACAGTGGCAGAATACCTGACCACTGTGACTGACCCTAAACAGAGAGAGTACACAGTGGCAGAATACCTGACCACTGTGACTGACCCTAAACAGAGAGAGTACACAGTGGCAGAATACCTGACCACTGTGACTGACCCTAAACAGAGAGTACACAGTGGCAGAATACCTGACCACTGTGACTGACCCTAAACAGAGAGTACACAGTGGCAGAATACCTGACCACTGTGACTGACCCTAAACAGAGAGTACACAGTGGCAGAATACCTGACCACTGTGACTGACCCTAAACAGAGAGTACACAGTGGCAGAATACCTGACCACTGTGACTGACCCTAAACAGAGAGAGTACACAGTGGCAGAATACCTGACCACTGTGACTGACCCTAAACAGAGAGAGTACACAGTGGCAGAATACCTGACCACTGTGACTGACCCTAAACAGAGAGTACACAGTGGCAGAATACCTGACCACTGTGACTGACCCTAAACAGAGAGTACACAGTGGCAGAATACCTGACCACTGTGACTGACCCTAAACAGAGAGTACACAGTGGCAGAATACCTGACCACTGTGACTGACCCTAAACAGAGAGTACACAGTGGCAGAATACCTGACCACTGTGACTGACCCTAAACAGAGAGTACACAGTGGCAGAATACCTGACCACTGTGACTGACCCTAAACAGAGAGTACACAGTGGCAGAATACCTGACCACTGTGACTGACCCTAAACAGAGAGTACACAGTGGCAGAATACCTGACCACTGTGACTGACCCTAAACAGAGAGTACACAGTGGCAGAATACCTGACCACTGTGACTGACCCTAAACAGAGAGTACACAGTGGCAGAATACCTGACCACTGTGACTGACCCTAAACAGAGAGTACACAGTGGCAGAATACCTGACCACTGTGACTGACCCTAAACAGAGAGTACACAGTGGCAGAATACCTGACCACTGTGACTGACCCTAAACAGAGAGTACACAGTGGCAGAATACCTGACCACTGTGACTGACCCTAAACAGAGAGTACACAGTGGCAGAATACCTGACCACTGTGACTGACCCTAAACAGAGAGTACACAGTGGCAGAATACCTGACCACTGTGACTGACCCTAAACAGAGAGTACACAGTGGCAGAATACCTGACCACTGTGACTGACCCTAAACAGAGAGTACACAGTGGCAGAATACCTGACCACTGTGACTGACCCTAAACAGAGAGTACACAGTGGCAGAATACCTGACCACTGTGACTGACCCTAAACAGAGAGAGTACACAGTGGCAGAATACCTGACCACTGTGACTGACCCTAAACAGAGAGTACACAGTGGCAGAATACCTGACCACTGTGACTGACCCTAAACATAGAGTACACAGTGGCAGAATACCTGACCACTGTGACTGGCCCTAAACAGAGAGTACACAGTGGCAGAATACCTGACCACTGTGACTGACCCTAAACAGAGTACACAGTGGCAGAATACCTGACCACTGTGACTGACCCTAAACAGAGAGTACACAGTGGCAGAATACCTGACCACTGTGACTGACCCTAAACAGAGAGAGTACACAGTGGCAGAATACCTGACCACTGTGACTGACCCTAAACAGAGAGTACACAGTGGCAGAATACCTGACCACTGTGACTGACCCTAAACAGAGAGTACACAGTGGCAGAATACCTGACTACTGTGACTGACCCTAAACAGAGAGTACACAGTGGCAGAATACCTGACCACTGTGACTGACCCTAAAGGAAGGAAATCTTTGACTATGTAAAGTGAGCATCTTTATAGTTCTATGTTTCATATCTCTAGTTCTATGTTTCATATCTCTAGTTCTATGTTTCATATCTCTAGTTCTATGTATCATATCTTTCTAGTTCTATCTATAGTATGTTTCTAGTTCTATGTTTCATATCTCTAGTTCTATGTATCATATCTTTCTAGTTCTATCTATAGTATGTTTCTAGTTCTATGTTTCATATCTCTAGTTCTATGTATCATATCTCTAGTTCTATGTATCATATCTCTAGTTCTATGTATCATATCTCTAGTTCTATCTATAGTATGTTTCTAGTTCTATGTTTCATATCTCTAGTTCTATGTATCTTATCTCTAGTTCTATGTATCATATCTCTAGTTCTATCTATAGTATGTTTCTAGTTCTATGTTTCATATCTCTAGTTCTATGTATCATATCTTTCTAGTTCTATCTATAGTATGTTTCTAGTTCTATGTTTCATATCTCTAGTTCTATGTATCATATCTCTAGTTCTATCTATAGTATGTTTCTAGTTCTATGTTTCATATCTCTAGTTCTATGTATCATATCTTTCTAGTTCTATCTATAGTATGTTTCTAGTTCTATGTTTCATATCTCTAGTTCTATGTATCATATCTTTCTAGTTCTATCTATAGTATGTTTCTAGTTCTATGTTTCATATCTCTAGTTCTATGTATCATATCTTTCTAGTTCTATCTATAGTATGTTTCTAGTTCTATGTTTCATATCTCTAGTTCTATGTATCATATCTCTAGTTCTATCTATAGTATGTTTCTAGTTCTATGTTTCATATCTCTAGTTCTATGTATCATATCTTTCTAGTTCTATCTATAGTATGTTTCTAGTTCTATGTTTCATATCTCTAGTTCTATGTATCATATCTTTCTAGTTCTATCTATAGTATGTTTCTAGTTCTATGTTTCATATCTCTAGTTCTATGTATCAGATCTTTCTAGTTCTCTCTATCGTATCTTTCTAGTTCTATCTATCATATATTTCTAGTTCTATCTATCATATATTTCTAGTTCTATCTATAGTATGTTTCTAGTTCTATCTATCATATATTTCTAGTTCTATCTATCATATATTTCTAGTTCTATCTATAGTATGTTTCTAGTTCTATCTATCATATATTTCTAGTTCTATCTATAGTATGTTTCTAGTTCTATCAATAGTATGTTTCTAGTTCTATCTATCATATTTTTTCTAGTTCTATGTATCATTTCTTTCTCGTTCTATGTATCACA
>NW_024609389.1:0-2500 GCF_018296145.1 Oncorhynchus tshawytscha | reverse complement strand
AGTCGTCTGGTTGAAGTGTGTTAAACACAGAGTCGGAGTCGCACACAACTTCCCTACCATCCGATGGGGAACGAGGGAGTCGAAAGGTTCAATAGAATGCTGGGAAACATGATCAGGGCTTACCTACGAGAGCCGAAGCACAGGTGGCCACGGAAGCTGAAGTCGTTAACCTTCGCCTACAACTGTACAGTCCATGAAACCACGGGCCACGCCCCTTTCCAGTTGATGTTTGGGAGAACCCCACATCTGCCTATCGACATGATGTTTGGTACGGCGCTACAAGACTCAGATGTTGTAGACTATGACGAGTACATCAAGTCCCTGGCGAGAGACCTGAGGGAGGCCATGGAGATACAGGTGTTGGCAACCAAACAGCTGAAGAGTCATGCCTCTACAACAGGAAGATCAGAGGAGCTCCAGTGGAGATCGGTGATCGGGTGCTACTGGCGAATAAGGGTGAACGTGGAAAGAGGAAGCTGGCGGATCGCTGGGAGAACAACCTCAAAATTGTTACAGAGAAGAATAGTGACGTCCACATCTTCAAGATACAGAACATGTCGACTGGACAGGAGAAAACGGTCCACCGTAATCTGATAATGCCTGTATACTTCTTGCCTCTCCCTGACACTGCCTTAGAGGATGGGGGACAATGGTTTATTGAGGAGTATGAAGGAAATGTTAGGTAATATACCTTTTTTTAATAGAGAAGTGTTTGAGGCTTGGGGGCAGTTTTTAGCAAATAGTTATTATGACTGTACCATTTTAGAAAATATTTTAAATCAGTCAATATTTTTAAATCCAAAGATAAAGTGTAATAATATGATGTTTTGTAAATATTTTATGAGGGCTGGGATGAGGCAGATTGTCATGCCCTGGTCTAAGTATTTTGTGTTTTTCTTCATGTATTGGGTCAGGCCAGGGTGTGGCATGGGGTTTTTGTATTGTGGTGTGTTTTGTCTTGGGGTTTTGGTGTGTGTGTATTGGGATTGTAGCTAGTGGGGTTATCTAGCAAAGTCTATGGCTGTCTGGAGTGGTTCTCAATCAGAGGTAGGTGTTTATCGTTGTCTCTGATTGGGAACCATATTTAGGCAACCATATTCTTGGTTTGTCGTAGGTGATTGTCCTTAGTGTCCTTGTTCCTGTCTATGTGTTGGGTTACACAAGTATAGGCTGTTTCGGTTTTTACCGTTACGTTTATTGTTTTTGTAGTGTTTTGTTATTGATTCATGTGTTTACGTTGTTATTAAACATGGATCGCAATCTACGCTGCAGTTTGGTCGACTCTCCTTCACCACACCAAGGGCAGTAGCTGAGATGCCCACCAAGCGGACCAAGCAGCGTGTCAACAGGCAGGAGCAGGAGAAGCAACAAAGGCAGCAACAGCGGCGCAATGAGGATTGGACATGGGACGATATATTGGATGGCAAGGGTTGCTACACATGGGAGGAGGGGATCCTGGCGGGAAGGGATGGCCTTCCATGGGGCAGGTGGAGGCACTTAGGAGAGCAGAGGCAGCCGGAGAGAGGAGCCGGCGATACGGGAACACGGTTGGCAAGGAAGCCCAGAGTCAGCCCAAAAATGTCTTGGGGAGGCTACAGGATGTCAAGCTATGCCAGGTAGGAGACCTGCGCAAACTCCTGTGTGCTTGCAGAGACTAGAGGGCAGACAGGCCCCGTGTTATGCAGTGGTGCGCACAGTGTCCCCAGTGCGGGTGCATAGCCCGGTGCGGTATATTCCAGCTCCTCGTATCGGCCGGGCTAGAGTGGGCATCGAGCCAGGTAAGGTTGGGCAGGCTCGGTGCTCAAGAGCGCCTGCACGGTCCGGTCTATCCAGTACCACCTCCACACCCCAGCCCTCCGGTAGCAGCTCCCCGCACCAGGCTTCCTGTGCATGTCCTCGGTCCAGTACCACCAGTACCAGCACCACGCATCAGGCCTACAGTGCGCCTCGCCTCTCCTGCGCTGTCGGAGTCTCCCGCATCTCCAGCGCTGTCGGAGCCTTTCTCCTCTCCTGCGCTGCCGGAATCTCCCGCCTGTTCAGCGCTGTCAGAGCCTTCCTCCTCTACAGCGCTGCTGGAGTCTCCTGCCTGTTCAGGGCAGCCAGAGCTGCCAGCCTGCATGGAGCAGCCAGAGCTGCCAGCCTGCATGGAGCAGCCAGAGCTGCCAGCCTGCATGGAGCAGCCAGAGCTGCCAGCCTGCATGGAGCAGCCAGAGCTGCCAGCCTGCATGGAGCAGCCAGAGCTGCCAGCCTGCATGGAGCAGCCAGAGCTGCCAGCCTGCATGGAGCAGCCAGAGCTGTCAGTCTGCATGGAGCAGCCAGAGATGTCAGTCTGCAAGGAGCTGTCAGTCTGCATGGAGCAGCCAGAGCTGCCAGCCTGCATGGAGCAGCCTGAGCTGTCAGTCTGTATTGAGCAGCCTGAGATGTCAGTCTGCATGGAGCAGCCAGAGATGTCAGTCTGCATGGAGCAGCCAGAGATGTCAGTCTGCATGGAGCAGCCAGA
>NW_024609388.1:37500-158591 GCF_018296145.1 Oncorhynchus tshawytscha | reverse complement strand
GACTCCTAGCTGAGGTATGGACTCTAGTGTTACTATACTGACAACTACAGCCCAATAGGAAGCCATACGTTATAGCCCAATAGAAAGCGATACATGACAGACTGATAACTATTGGCCAATAGGAAGCCAGACATGACAGACTGATAACTACAGAGCCCAATAGGAAGCCATACATGACAGACTGATAACTATAGGCCAATAGGAAGCCATACATTACAGACTGATAACTATAGGCCAAT
This sequence comes from Oncorhynchus tshawytscha, assembly GCF_018296145.1. NCBI lineage: Eukaryota > Metazoa > Chordata > Actinopteri > Salmoniformes > Salmonidae > Oncorhynchus > Oncorhynchus tshawytscha. The sequence goes on along the minus strand of NW_024609388.1, from coordinate 158,352 downwards.
AGGAAGCCACTAATAGGCCAGGTGAACAGTGACATTAGAGTCCATGAGAAGCTAAAGGTCTGTGCGTCTCCCCGTCCACCAGGCGTTTGCCGAGGAGCTCCACGCCAGGGTGCGTAGGGAGCTGTGGGGCTACAGCGTGGAGGAGAACCTCCCGACTGAGGACATGCACAGGATCCGTTACGAGGGCATCAGGCCTGCCGCAGGATACCCCTCCCAGCCCGACCACACTGAGAAGACCGCCATGTGGACACTGGGCGAGGTAGAGGAGAAGACGGGTAAGGGTTCTTCCTCTCACCTCCTCTCCCTTTCATCTGATACATCTGACCAGGTGAAAGACAGTCTAATGAGGAGCTTCCAAACCATATTGTTTCCACCTGTCCAGTCTTTTCCTATCAGTGCAGATGAATGTCTAATTGACAGTCTAACGAGGAGCTTCCAAACCATATTGTTTTCACCTGTCCAGATGAATGTCTAATTGACAGTCTAACGAGGAGCTTCCAAACCATATTGTTTCCACCTGTCCAGATGAATGTCTAATTGACAGTCTAACGAGGAGCTTCTAACCCCATGTTGTTTCACCCTGTCCAGTCTTTTCCTATCAGTGCATATGAATGTCTAATTGAGATGGGGAGGGGGGTGTAGAGTAGTTTCTGCATTATAGACTTCTTTCTGTGTTGGTTGGCTTTTATGACTGATGGCGACCCCCAAAATCCCAGCCGCTTGAGAGAGTCTCTAAATGAGGTTTTGACGATGATGATGTTTTTCCAGGTATCAAGTTGACTGAGTCTCTGGCCATGACCCCAGCAGCTGCTGTCTCTGGGCTGTACTTCTCTCACCCTAAAGCTACCTACTTCGCAGTGGGAAAGATCACCAGAGAACAGGTACTGATACAGGCTCAGGATGGGATTCATTTGTTTTATTTGTTATGTAACTGATTAACAACCCACCACAAGGGGGCGCTGTTTTTAAACACCACTGACACTTGGGCCTAAGGCATTGTGCATCCTAAGTTCAAGAGGCGTCACTACAGTTCTTGGTTCAAATCCTGTCTAGCTGTCTAAAAGCTCTGTAGTTGTGTATTTGGTGTGCTGTTAGCCTATCGAGCTAAGTGGTTAGCTTCTTCCAAAACCAAGCGTTAGCTTCGTAACAGCAGAGAATCCCCTCCTGAATCAAGAGCCTTGCTGTCTAATACATATATATGTGTTTTGTGCATGCAGCAAACTGAGTAGCATTTTTTGAGTGTACTTGTATAGTTTAGGTCAGAAACTGTCCAAAATGCGCTCGTTAACATTTAGTTAGCGTTCTCTATGGGATTTTACATGTACTTGGGGCGGCAGGTAGCCTAGTGGTTAGTGCGTTAGGCCAGTAACCAGCAGGTAGCCTAGTGGTTAGTGCGTTAGGCCAGTAACCAGCAGGTAGCCTAGTGGTTAGTGCGTTAGGCCAGTAACCAGCAGGTAGCCTAGTGGTTAGTGCGTTAGGCCAGTAACCAGCAGGTAGCCTAGTGGTTAGAGCGTTAGGCCAGTAACCAGCAGGTAGCCTAGTGGTTAGTGCGTTAGGCCAGTAACCAGCAGGTAGCCTAGTGGTTAGAGCGTTGGACTAGTAACCAGCAGGTAGCTTAGTGGTTAGAGTGTTGGACTAGTGACCAGCAGGTAACCTAGTGGTTAGAGCGTTGGACTAGTAACCAGCAGGTAGCCTAGTGGTTAGAGCGTTGGACTAGTAACCAGCAGGTAGCCTAGTGGTTAGAGCGTTGGCCAGTAACCAGCAGGTAGCCTAGTGGTTAGTGCGTTGGCCAGTAACCAGCAGGTAGCCTAGTGGTTAGAGCGTTGGACTAGTAACCAGCAGGTAGCCTAGTGGTTAGAGCGTTGGACTAGTAACCAGCAGGTAGCCTAGTGGTTAGAGCGTTGGCCAGTAACCAGCAGGTAGCCTAGTGGTTAGAGCGTTGGACTAGTAACCAGCAGGTAGCCTAGTGGTTAGAGCGTTGGCCAGTAACCAGCAGGTAGCCTAGTGGTTAGAGCGTTAGGCCAGTAACCAGGTTAGGTAGCCTAGGTGGTTAGTGGTTAGAGTTAGGCCAGTAACCAGCAGGTAGCCTAGTGGTTAGTGCGTTAGGCCAGTAACCAGCAGGTAGCCTAGTGGTTAGAGCGTTGGGCCAGTAACCAGCAGGTAGCCTAGTGGTTAGTGCGTTAGGCCAGTAACCAGCAGGTAGCCTAGTGGTTAGAGTGTTAGGCCAGTAACCAGCAGGTAGCCTAGTGGTTAGAGCGTTAGGCCAGTAACCAGCAGGTAGCCTAGTGGTTAGTGCGTTAGGCCAGTAACCAGCAGGTAGCCTAGTGGTTAGAGCGTTGGACTAGTAACCAGCAGGTAGCTTAGTGGTTAGAGCGTTGGACTAGTAACCAGCAGGTAGCCTAGTGGTTAGAGCGTTGGACTAGTAACCAGCAGGTAGCCTAGTGGTTAGAGCGTTGGACTAGTAACCAGCAGGTAGCCTAGTGGTTAGAGCGTTGGACTAGTAACCAGCAGGTAGCCTAGTGGTTAGAGCGTTGGACTAGTAACCAGCAGGTAGCCTAGTGGTTAGAGCGTTGGACTAGTAACCAGCAGGTAGCCTAGTGGTTAGAGATTGGGTCAGTAACCAGCAGGTAACCTAGTGGTTAGAGCGTTGGACTAGTAACCAGCAGGTAGCCTAGTGGTTAGAGCTTGGGTCAGTAACCAGCAGGTAACCTAGTGGTTAGAGCGTTGGACTAGTAACCAGCAGGTAGCCTAGTGGTTAGAGCGTTGGACTAGTAACCAGCAGGTAGCCTAGTGGTTAGAGCGTTGGACTTGGAGTAACCAGCAGGTAGCCTAGTGGTTAGAGCGTTGGACTAGTAACCAGCAGGTAGCCTAGTGGTTAGAGCGTTGGACTAGTAACCAGCAGGTAGCCTAGTGGTTAGAGCGTTGGACTAGTAACCAGCAGGTAGCCTAGCGGTTAGAGCGTTGGACTAGTAACCAGCAGGTAGCCTAGTGGTTAGGCGTTGGACTAGTAACCAGCAGGTAGCCTAGTGGTTAGAGCGTTGGACTAGTAACCAGCAGGTAGCCTAGTGGTTAGAGCTTGGGTCAGTAACCAGCAGGTAACCTAGTGGTTAGAGCGTTGGACTAGTAACCAGCAGGTAGCCTAGTGGTTAGAGCGTTGGACTAGTAACCAGCAGGTAGCCTAGTGGTTAGAGCGTTGGACTAGTAACCAGCAGGTAGCCTAGTGGTTAGAGCTTGGGTCAGTAACCAGCAGGTAACCTAGTGGTTAGAGCGTTGGACTAGTAACCAGCAGGTAGCCTAGTGGTTAGAGCGTTGGACTAGTAACCACCAGGTAACCTAGTGGTTAGAGCGTTGGACTAGTAACCAGCAGGTAGCCTAGAGGTTAGAGCGTTGGACTAGTAACCAGCAGGTAGCCTAGTGGTTAGAGCGTTGGACTAGTAACCAGCAGGTAACCTAGTGGTTAGAGCGTTGGACTAGTAACCAGCAGGTAGCCTAGTGGTTAGAGCGTTGGACTAGTAACCAGCAGGTAGCCTAGTGGTTAGAGCGTTGGACTGGTAACCAGCAGGTAGCCTAGTGGTTAGAGCGTTGGGCCATAAATATTGTTCAAGGTTGGCAGGTCTGGACTCGTCTCATCACCTACTTGGTATGTCATGACATTATGTTAATGGGGTTAATGTGTGGTATGTCATGACATTATGTTAATGTGTGGTATGTCATGACATTGTTAATGTGTGGTATGTCATTATGTTAATGTGTGGTATGCCATTATGTTAATGCCTGGTATGTCATGACATTGTTAATATGTGGTATGTCATTATGTTAATGTGTGGTATGTCATTATGTTAATGCCTGGTATGTCATGTTAATGGTGTTAATGTGTGGTATGTCATGTTAATGGTGTTAATGTGTGGTATGTCATTATGTTAATGTGTGGTATGTCATGTTAATGGTGTTAATGTGTGGTATGTCATGTTAATGGTGTTAATGTGTGGTATGTAATGAAATTATGTTAATGGTGTTAATGTGTGGTATGTCATGGCATTATGTTAATGTGTGGTATGTCATGACATTATGTTATTGTGTGGTATGTAATGACATTATGTTAATGTGTGATATGACATGATGTTAAGGTGTGGTATGTCATGGCATTATGTTAATGGTGTTAATGGCTGGTATGTCATGACATTATATTAATGGCTGGTATGTCATGACATTATGTTAATGATAATGTGTGGTATGTTAATGGTGTTAATGTGTGGGATGTCATGACATTATGTTAATGTTGTTAATGTGTGGTATGTCATGGCATTATGTTAATGTGTGGTATGTCATGTTAATGGTGTTAATGTGTGGTATGTCATGACATTATGTTAATGGTGTTAATGTGTGGTATGTCATGACATTATGTTAATGGTGTTAATGTGTGGGATGTCATGACATTATGTTAATGTGTGGTATGTCATGACAGTATTGTTAATAGGGTTAATGTGTGGTATGTCATGACATTATGTTAATGGTAATGTGTGGTATGTCATGACATTATGTTAATGGTGTTAATGTGTGGTATGTCATGACATTATGTTAATGGTAATGTGTGGTATGTCATGACATTATGTTAATGGTGTTAATGTGTGGGATGTCATGACATTATGGTAATGTGTGGTATGTCATGAAATTAAGTTAATAGGGTTAATGTGTGGTATGTCATGACATTATGTTAATGGTAATGTGTGGTATGTAATGACATTATGTTAATGGTAATGTGTGGTATGTCATGACATTATGTTAATGGTGTTGATGTGTGGGATGTCATGACATTATGTTAATGGTAATGTGTGGTATGTCATGACATTATGTTAATAGGGTTAATGTGTGGTATGTCATGACATTATGTTAATGGTAATGTGTGGTATGTCATGAAATTATGTTAATAGGGTTAATGTGTGGTATGTCATGACATTATGTTAATGGTAATGTGTGGTATGTAATGACATTATGTTAATGGTAATGTGTGGTATGTCATGACATTATGTTAATGGTGTTAATGTGTGGTATGTCATGACATTATGTTAATGGTGTTAATGTGTGTGGGATGTCATGACATTATGGTAATGTGTGGTATGTCATGACATTATGTTAATAGGGTTAATGTGTGGTATGTCATGACATTATGTTAATGGTGTTAATGTGTGGTATGTCATGACATTATGTTAATTTTTAAATTTATTTTACCTTTATTTAACTAGGCAAGTCAGTTAAGAACAAATTCTTATTTTCAATCACGGCCTAGGAACAGTGGGTTAACTGCCTGTTCAGGGGCAGAATGACAGACCTTCCGGTTACTAGTCCAACGCTCTAACCACTAGGCTACCCTGCCGCCCCAGTGGTATGTCATGACATTATGTTAATGTGTGGTATGTCATGACATTATGTTAATGAGGGGTATGTCATGACATTATGTTAATGTGTGGTATGTCATGACATTATGTTAATGGTGTTAATGTGTGGTGTGTCATGACATTATATTAACGTGTGGTATGTTAATGTCTGGTTTGTCATGACATTATGTTAGTGTGGTATGTTAATGTGTGGTATGTCATGTTACCACAGGTGGAGGACTATGCTGGGAGGAAAGAGATGCCAGTGTCTGAGGTGGAACGCTGGCTGGGGCCAATCCTGGGCTACGACACTGACTGACAGTGATACTTCAACCAATCCTGGGCTACGACACTGACTGACAGTGATACTTCAACCAATCCTGGGCCACGACACTGACTGACAGTGATACTTCAACCAATCCTGAGCTATGACACTGACTGACAGTGATACTTCAACCAATCCTGGGCTACGACACTAATGCATCCACAACCACTACCTAGAAAACAGAGGCGCTGCTCAATGGGCATGTCTAGATGGGATACAGCTTTTGTCAAATTGACATCAAAAGTTGACAAATTCTAACCCTTTTCCCAACCTTAACCCAATTCTCCCAAACCTGCTACGTTAATTCTCCCTAACCTGCTACGTTAATTCTCCCTAACCTGCTACGTTAATTCTCCCAAACCTGCTACGTTAATTCTCCCAAACCTGCTACGTTAATTCTCCCAAACCTGCTACGTTAATTCTCCCAAACCTGCTACGTTAATTCTCCCAAACCTGCTACGTTAATTCTCCCAAACCTGCTACGTTAATTCTCCCAAACCTGCTACGTTAATTCTCCCAAACCTGCTACGTTAATTCTCTCAAACCTGCTACGTTAATTCTCCCAAACCTGCTACGTTAATTCTCCCAAACCTGCTACGTTAATTCTCCCAAACCTGCAACGTTAATTCTCCCAAACCTGCTACGTTAATTCTCCCAAACCTGCTACGTTAATTCTCCCAAACCTGCTACGTTAATTCTCCCAAACCTGCTACGTTAGTTCTCCCAAACCTGCTACGTTAGTTCTCCCAAACCTGCTACGTTAGTTCTCCCAAACCTGCTACGTTAATTCTCCCAAACCTGCTACGTTAATTCTCCCAAACCTGCTACGTTAATTCTCCCTAACCTGCTACGTTAATTCTCCCAAACCTGCTACGTTAATTCTCCCTAACCTGCTACGTTAATTCTCCCTAACCTGCTACGTTAATTGTCCCAAACCTGCTACGTTAATTGTCCCAAACCTGCTACGTTAGTTCTCCCTAACCTGCTACGTTAATGCTCCCAAACCTGCTACATTAATGCTCCTAACTTGCTACAAAAAGTACATTCTGAAAAACTCTGCATCCCTTCTAGACCCGGCTTAGGGCCAGATAATTTTTAAAAAACGTACACTTCCAGTGAATCAAGGCTCAATTTGAAAAAAACACGTTTATTTTTTATAGCTGTTTTTATATGGTCTAACATTTTACAGTTTTAATACAACAACTGTTGCCAATGTCATTTATACATTATTCTGACAATCACAATCTTAGATTTGAATAATTAACAGATATGGTTTTAATTTCAGAATTTGATCATTAGGGACATATTAGGTTCTAGAAGACGTTCATTTCCTCAGCAGTTTATTTGAGATTGTATTTATGCTAATTAGATACAACTTGTTTACAACATGTATAATTAGTAAAAATGGTCTTCATTACAAAATGTACACTTACTTGACACGCCATATTAATGTCTAAACCTCTATAAAGGTACATGTTTTTATGAATGGTTATTGTAAATTACAGATTTGAATGATTTGGATTGTTTCACAATTTGTCTTTAAAGAAATGTGCCAAAAAACTATTGACTGACCAGTTATCATTGTCATTTTGCAATGTTATCGATTTTATCCTGGAGGTGTCCACTATTTCTGAAAAGAAGTAATGATTTATTTTATTTTATGAATGTTCTGAGATTACAGTGTTTGATCTTGAACCATATTCATTTAGTATAAAATAATTTACTCAGTATGTGGCTCTGTCTTGATGTCTGTTGTATTATACGATTACAAAACAACACTAGCTGCAGCGCTCTTTAACAGATCATATACTATATTGGCTGGCCTTGTATTGAAATATTGATTGATTAGTTGGTTGGTTGATCGGGATATGCCTCCCGTGATAAAACAGCAACATTCCTGACATACCTCAAGCTAATCCTATTTTAACGATTTTTTAATGACTCAATCAACCAGAATCTCCAACCACCGTCGGTGTACGACGCCGTTCTTCAATAACAGTAGAGTCGTATCTTCCTTCATCCGTTCACGTTGCTGCACCATCTGTTTTTAAATGATACCGGAAGAGGGAGCACAGTGATCATCTTCAAAGTCTCGGCTCACACACACCTGCACAACTCCTCCCCGTTTTGAATATGTAACCCGTCCAATGAGAGCGAGGCAACACATCCTGGGTTATTCTTCAGCTACGGTCAGCAGCATCCCCGGTGCTGCCTTCTGTCGCCTCCACACGGATACTCCGTTCGGCTCTGTCGGGTCTCTGTCGCGGACGGCAACTATGGCTGATGGGGGAGAAGCCGGGGAAGATGAAATCCAGTTCCTACGAACCGTAAGTGCATTTCTAAGCGATTACACTGTTGTAATATGTCGGTTTGATACTGCTGTTGGTTCGGTTGTAGATTTGTCTGCATCGCGTTAGATTCCTCCGGTTCGGTTCTGGCTGTTGGTGCAGAGTTTACCGCAAAGCTGCTGCGCCGCGATGAGCGCAGAGACTACAGTTGACAGCTGTGTGTGTCATATCGTTATTTATGACTACATTTAATTTGACTTTAAGTTCACTAGATCTTAATGGATGTTGAACGTGATTCGTCATGACGATGTCGCATCATCTACAGTGCCATCTGGAATTCGCATCGTGGGTGTCAAAGGATGGAGCGCCCGAGCTTGGGGTTTTACTGTAAACGGATGCCGAGGTGCTGAAACGGGACAAATGAAGATAAACAATGATTAGATGTCACGGATTGAATTGTGAACACTGTAGTAGCTCATATCAATGGAGTAGGCGTTCTTGAGCCCTATGCTAAACACTGAGTTTATAACACTTCTGCTCGATCCCATCGACTCGCCACTGCAGTCAACTGCATGCCGTGAGATGGGCTTGACAGTGAGGGGCGGGAGGTAGTTGTGATGAATAGGAAAATATATATTAATTCATAGTCTACTACTGGAAATGTGTTTTAACGATGTTATTTACCTGGTCAGTGTGAGTTTCTTAATCTACATCTTAATGCCAGTCCATCTAGGCTGTAATGCCAGTCCATCTAGGCTGTAATATGCCAGTCCATCTAGGCTGTAATGCCAGTCCATCTAGGCTGTAATATGCCAGTCCATCTAGGCTGTAATATGCCAGTCCATCTAGGCTGTAATGCCAGTCCATCTAGGCTGTAATGCCAGTATCTAGGCTGTAATGCCAGCCCATCTAGGCTGTAATGCCAGTCCATTGAGGCTGTAATGCCAGTCTCTAGGCTGTAATGCCAGTCCATCTAGGCTGTAATGCCAGTCCATCTAGGCTGTAATGCCAGTCCATCTAGGCTGTAATGCCAGTCCATCTCTAGGCTGTAATGCCAGTCCCATCTAGGCTGTAATGCCAGTCCATCTAGGCTGTAATGCCAGTCCATCTAGGCTGTAATGCCAGTCCATCTAGGCTGTAATGCCAGTCCATCTAGGCTGTAATGCCAGTCCATCTAGGCTGTAATGCCAGTCCATCTAGGCTGTAATGCCAGTCCATCTAGGCTGTAATGCCAGTCCATCTAGGCTGTAATGCCAGTCCATCTAGGCTGTAATGCCAGTCCATCTAGGCTGTAATGCCAGTCCATTGAGGCTGTAATGCCAGTCCATCTAGGCTGTAATGCCAGTCTAGGCTGTAATGCCAGTCCATCTAGGCTGTAATGCCAGTCCATCTAGGCTGTAATGCCAGTACGTCTAGGTTGTAATGCCAGTCCATCTAGGCTGTAATGCCAGTCTAGGCTGTAATGCCAGTACGTCTAGGCTGTAATGCCAGTCTAGGCTGTAATGCCAGTCCATCTAGGCTGTAATGCCAGTCCATCTAGGCTGTAATGCCAGTCTAGGCTGTAATGCCAGTCTAGGCTGTAATGCCAGTCCATCTAGGCTGTAATGCCAGTCCATCTAGGCTGTAATGCCAGTCTAGGCTGTAATGCCAGTCTAGGCTGTAATGCCAGTCCATCTAGGCTGTAATGCCAGTCCATCTAGGCTGTAATGCCAGTCTAGGCTGTAATGCCAGTCTAGGCTGTAATGCCAGTCTAGGCTGTAATGCCAGTCCATCTAGGCTGTAATGCCAGTCTAGGCTGTAATGCCAGTCCATCTAGGCTGTAATGCTAGTCCATCTAGGCTGTAATGCCAGTCCATCTAGGCTGTAATGCCAGTCTAGGCTGTAATGCCAGTCTAGGTTGTAATGCCAGTCTAGGCTGTAATGCCAGTCTAGGCTGTAATGCCAGTCTAGGCTGTAATGCCAGTCCATCCAGGCTGTAATGCCAGTCCATCTAGGCTGTAATGCCAGTCCATCTAGGCTGTAATGCCAGTCTAGGCTGTAATGCCAGTCCATCTAGGCTGTAATGCCAGTCCATCTAGGCTGTAATGCCAGTCCATCTAGGCTGTAATGCCAGTCCATCTAGGCTGTAATGCCAGTCATCTAGGCTGTAATGCCAGTCCATCTAGGCTGTAATGCCAGTCTAGGCTGTAATGCCAGTCTAGGCTGTAATGCCAGTCTAGGCTTTAATGCCAGTCCAGGCTAATGCTGTAATGCCAGTCTAGGCTGTAATGCCAGTCCATCTAGGCTGTAATGCCAGTCCATCTAGGCTGTAATGCCAGTCTAGGCTGTAATGCCAGTCCATCTAGGCTGTAATGCCAGTCCAGGCTGTAATGCCAGTCCATCTAGGCTGTAATGCCAGTCCATCTAGGCTGTAATGCCAGTCTAGGCTGTAATGCCAGTACGTCTAGGCTGTAATGCCAGTCCATCTAGGCTGTAATGCCAGTCCATCTAGGCTGTAATGCCAGTCCATCTAGGCTGTAATGCCAGTCCATCTAGGCTGTAATGCCAGTCCATCTAGGCTGTAATGCCAGTCCATCTAGGCTGTAATGCCAGTCCATCTAGGCTGTAATGCCAGTCTAGGCTGTAATGCCAGTCCATCTAGGCTGTAATGCCAGTCCGTCTAGGCTGTAATGCCAGTCCGTCTAGGCTGTAATGCCAGTACGTCTAGGCTGTAATGCCAGTCCATCTAGGCTGTAATGCCAGCCCATCTGAGGCTGTAATGCCAGTCTAGGCTGTAATGCCAGTCCATCTAGGCTGTAATGCCAGTCTAGGCTGTAATGCCAGTCCATCTAGGCTGTAATGCCAGTCCATCTAGGCTGTAATGCCAGTCCATCTAGGCTGTAATGCCAGTCTAGGCTGTAATGCCAGTCTAGGCTGTAATGCCAGTCTAGGCTGTAATGCCAGTCCATCTGAATGTGGAAGCTGGTGTCCAGATGTCTGTTTGCTTGCTTATGGAAGCTATTTAACAAAAAAAAACAAAAAAAACATAAATTTCAATGTCATTTGATTGGCTGCATTATTTAACATAATGACAATTGCTACCTTAGATAGCATCCCCTCTCCCTTCCTCTGCCCTGGGCTGATCTAGCATCCCCTCTCCCCTCCTCTGCCCTGGGCTGATCTAGCATCCCCTCTCCCCTCCTCTGCCCTGGGCTGATCTAGAAGCCCCTCTCCCCTCCTCTGCCCTGGGCTGATCTAGAAGCCCCTCTCCCTTCCTCTGCCCTGGGCTGATCTAGCAGCCCCTCTCCCTTCCTCTGCCCTGGGCTGATCTAGCAGCCCCTCTCCCCTCCTCTGCCCTGGGCTGATCTAGAGCCCTCTCCCTTCCTCTGCCCTGGGCTGATCTAGCAGCCGCTCTCCCTTCCTCTGCCCTGGGCTGATCTAGCAGCCGTTCTCCTCTTCCTCTGCCCTGGGCTGATCTAGCAGCCGCTCCCTCCTCTGCCCTGGGCTGATCTAGCAGCCGCTCTCCCTTCCTCTGCCCTGGGCTGATCTAGCAGCCCCTTCTCCCTTCCTCTGCCCTGGGCTGATCTAGCAGCCGCTCCCCCCTCCTCTGCCCTGGGCTGATCTAGCAGCCCATGGAATGGAATTGGTCATATGTAGTCTAGGTTGTCGTCTCATCATCAGGCTGTTATAAAACTCAGCAAAAAAAGAAACGTCCTCTCACTGTCAACAGTGTTTATTTTCAGCAAACTTGTAAATATTTGTATGAACATAAGATTCAACAACAAACATAAACTGAACAAGTTCCACAGACGTGATTAAAAAGAAATTGAATAATGTGTCCCTGAACAAAGGGGGGTAAAATCAAAAGTAACAGTCAGTATCTGGTGTGGGCTAGAAATCAGTATCTGTGTTTGCTTAGAAATTCTAAGGACAATAAGGAGGCCTGCGTCTTGTGACTGTAGCGTACGTGTAGGTATGTACGGCAGGACCAAATCGGAAAGATGGGTAGGAGCAAGCCCATGTAATGCTTTGTAGGTTAGCAGTAAAACCTTGAAATCAGCCCTTGCCTTGACAGGAAGCCAGTGTAGGGAGGCTAGCACTGGAGTAATATGATCAAAGTTTTGGGTTCTAGTCAAGATTCTAGCAGCCATATTTAGCACTAACTGAAGTTCATTTAGTGATTTATCTGGGTAGCCGGAAAGTAGAGCATTGCAGCAGTCTAACCTAGAAGTGACAAAAGCATTTTTCTGCATAATTTTTGGATAGAAAGTTTCAGATTTTTGCAATGTTACGTAGATGGAAAAAAGCTGTCCTTGAAACAGTCTTGATATGTTCGTCAAAAGAGAGATCAGGGTCCAGAGTAACGCCGAGGTCCTTCACAGTTTTATTTGAGACGACTGTACAACCATCAAGATTAATTGTCAGATCCAACAGAAGATCTCTTTGTTTCTTGGGACCTAGAACAAGCATCTCTGTTTTGTCCGAGTTTAAAAGTACTCAAGGCCTTTTACTGCCATCCACTTCCTTATGTCTGAAACACAGGCTTCCAGAGAGGGACATTTTTGGGGCTTCACCATGTTTCAACGAAATGTACAGCTGTGTATCGTTAACATTATGTTTCCCTATGACATCACCAAGAGGTAAAATATGTTGTGAAAACAATAGTGGTCCTAAAACGGAACCTTGAGGAACACCGGAATGTACAGTTGATTTGTCAGAGGACAAACCATCCACAGAGACAAACTGATATCTTTCCGACAGATAAGATCTAAACCAGGCCAGAACTTGTCCGTGTAGACCAATTTGGCTTTCCAATCTCTCCAAAAGAATGTGGTGATCGATGATATCAAAAGCAGCACTAAGGTCTAGGAGCACGAGGAGAGATGCAGAGCTCGATCTGACGCCATTAAAATGTCATTTACCACCTTCACAAGAGCCGTCTCAGTGCTATGATGGGGTCTAAAACCAGACTGAAGCGTTTCATATACATTGTTTGTCTTCAGGAAGGCAGTGAGTTGCTGCGTAACAGCTTTTTCTAACATTATTGAGAGGAATTGGAGATTCGATATAGACCGATTTTAGTTTTGAAAATATTTTCTGGGTCAAGGTTTGGCTTTTTCAAGAGAGGCTTTATTACTGCCATTTTTAGTGAGTTTGGTACACATCCGGTGGATAGAGAGCCGTTTATTATGTTCAACATAGGAGGGCCAAGCACAGGCAGCAGCTCTTTCAGTAGTTTAGTTGGAATAGGGTCCAGAATGCAGCTTGAAGGTTTAGAGGCCATGATTATTTTCATCATTGTGTCAAGAGATATAGTATTAAAATACTTGAGTGTCTCCCTTGAGCCCAGGTCCTGGCAGAGTTGTGCAGACTCAGGACAACTGGGCTTTGGAGAAATTCCTCCGTAACTCTCACCATAGAGAGGTTCTTCCTCTTCCCCCCCATAACTCTCACCATAGAGAGGTTCTTCCTCTCCCTCCCATAACTCTCACCTTAGAGAGGTTCTTCCTCTTCCCCCCCATAACTCTCACCATAGAGAGAGGTTCATCCTCCTCTTCCTCCGTAACTCTCACCATAGAGAGGTTCTTCCTCTCCCTCCATAACTCTCACCTTAGAGGTTCTTCCTCTCCCTCCATAACTCTCACCTTAGAGGTTCTTCCTCTTCCTCCATAACTCTCACCATAGAGGTTCTTCCTCTTCCTCCATAACTCTCACCCTCTCCCTCCATAGAGGTTCTTCCTCTTCCCTCCATAACTCTCACCATAGAGGTTCTTCCTCTCCCTCCATAACTCTCACCATAGAGGTTCTTCCTCTCCTCCATAACTCTCACCATAGAGAGGTTCTTCCTCTCCCTCCATAACTCTCACCATAGAGGTTCTTCCTCTCCCTCCATAACTCTCACCATAGAGGTTCTTCCTCTTCCTCCATAACTCTCACCATAGACAGAGGTTCATCCTCTCCTCTTCCTCCATAACTCACCATAGAGAGGTTCTTCCTCTTCATCCCATAACTCTCACCAGAGAGGTTCATCCTCTCCTCTTCCTCCATAACTCTCACCATAGAGAGGTTCTTCCTCTCCTCCATAACTCTCACCATAGAGGTTCTTCCTCTCCCTCCATCATTCTCACCATAGATAGGTTCTTCCTCTCCCTCCATAACTCTCACCATAGAGGTTCTTCCTCTTCCTCCCATAACTCTCACCATAGAGAGGTTCTTCCTCTTCCTCCCATAACTCTCACCATAGAGGTTCTTCCTCTTCCTCCATAACTCTCACCATAGAGGTTCTTCCTCTCCCTCCATAACTCTCACCATAGACAGAGGTTCTTCCTCTTCCTCCATAACTCTCACCATAGAGGTTCTTCCTCTTCCTCCATAACTCTCACCATAGAGGTTCTTCCTCTCCCTCCATAACTCTCACCATAGACAGAGGTTCTTCCTCTTCCTCCATAACTCTCACCATAGAGGTTCTTCCTCTTCCTCCCATAACTCTCACCATAGAGGTTCTTCCTCTTCCTCCATAACTCTCACCATAGAGAGTTCTTCCTCTCCCTCCATAACTCTCACCATAGAGGTTCTTCCTCTCCCTCCATAACTCTCACCATAGAGGTTCTTCCTCTTCCTCCATAACTCTCACCATAGAGGTTCTTCCTCTCCCTCCATAACTCTCACCATAGAGGTTCTTCCTCTCCCACCATAGACAGAGGTTCTTCCTCTTCCTCCATAACTCTCACCATAGAGGTTCTTCCTCTCCCTCCATAACTCTCACCATAGACAGAGGTTCTTCCTCTCCCTCCCATAACTCTCACCTTAGAGGTTCTTCCTCTTCCTCCCATAACTCTCACCTTAGAGGTTCTTCCTCTTCCTCCATAACTCTCACCTGAGAGGTTCTTCCTCTCCCTCCGTAACTCTCACCATAGAGGTTCTTCCTCTTCCTCCCATAACTCTCACCTGAGAGGTTCTTCCTCTCCTCCCATAACTCTCACCTGAGAGGTTCTTCCTCTGTCCCATAACTCTCACCTTAGAGGTTCTTCCTCTCCCTCCATAACTCTCACCTGAGAGGTTCTTCCTCTCCCTCCCAGTAACTCTCACCATAGAGGTTCTTCCTCTTCCTCCCATAACTCTCACCTTAGAGGTTCTTCCTCTTCCTCCATAACTCTCACCATAGAGGTTCTTCCTCTCCCTCCGTTAACTCTCACCATAGAGGTTCTTCCTCTTCCTCCATAACTCTCACCTGAGAGGTTCTTCCTCTTCTCCCATAACTCTCACCAGAGAGGTTCATCCTCTCCTCTTCCTCCATAACTCTCACCATAGACAGAGGTTCATCCTCTCCTCTTCCTCCATAACTCTCACCATAGACAGAGGTTCCCCCTCTTCCTCCATAACTCACCATAGACAGAGGTTCATCCTCTTCCTCTGTCCCAACCCTGCAGGCTAGCTGAGCCAAGGACCCAATGTCCCCAGCAGCAGCTGTGTTGCTTCCATACATAGTGATGTGGGTGAAGGTCTTGGCAGAGTTTTGGTCCTCATGTTATTACAGTGTGTTAGAATAGATGTGTTCTCAGATAGACTCTAGCCCCATCTACTCAAGGCCCTCTGTCCAATGAGGCAGCAGGTAGCCTGGTGGTTAGACTGACTAGGAATCCCTCTGTCC
The DNA here is from genome assembly GCF_018296145.1 of Oncorhynchus tshawytscha. Taxonomy (NCBI): domain Eukaryota; kingdom Metazoa; phylum Chordata; class Actinopteri; order Salmoniformes; family Salmonidae; genus Oncorhynchus; species Oncorhynchus tshawytscha. The sequence goes on along the minus strand of NW_024609388.1, from coordinate 142,734 downwards.
AATGGGGCTGCAGGTAGCCTAGTGGTTAGACTGACTAGGAATCCCTCTGTCCAATGGGGCTGCAGGTAGCCTAGTGGTTAGACTGACTAGGAATCCCTCTGTCCAATGGGGCTGCAGGTAGCCTAGTGGTTAGACTGACTAGGAATCCCTCTGTCCAATGGGGCTGCAGGTAGCCTAGTGGTTAGACTGACTAGGAATCACTCTGTCCAATGGGGCGGCAGGTAGCCTAGTGGTTAGACTGACTAGGAATCCTCTGTCCAATGGGGCTGGCAGGTAGCCTAGTGGTTAGACTGACTAGGAATCCCTCTGTCCAATGAGCCTGCAGGTAGCCTAGTGGTTAGACTGACTAGGTATCCTCTGTCCAATGAGCCTGCAGGTAGCCTAGTGGTTAGAGGTATCTGACTAGGTATCCTCTGTCCAATGAGCCTGCAGGTAGCCTAGTGGTTAGACTGACTAGGTAGTGTCCAATGAGCCTGCAGGTATCCTCTGTCCAGTGTATTCAGACAAATATGGAGGAGAAATTACTTTCTGTAGGGTCAGAGAACAGCTTAGCTGACACATGTCATCTACAAATGATTGGTGATGACCACAATATACATTTTCTTCAAAGCAGAAAATATTTTTGGATGATTCTAGAAGATTGAAGTACTTGTTTTAGGAAGGTAGGGCACTTACAGTACAATGCTAATTCTAAGTGGCAGGTACTCTACCAGGTACTCTACCAGGTACTCTACTCTACCAGGTACTCTACCAGGTACTCTACTCTACCAGGTACTCTACTCTACCAGGTACTCTACTCTACCAGGTACTCTACCAGGTACTCTACTCTACCAGGTACTCTACTACAGGTACTCTACCAGGTACTCAGGTACTCTACCAGGTACTCTACTCTACCAGGTACTCTAGGTACTCTACTCTACCAGGTACTCTACCAGGTACTCTACCAGGTACTCTACCTACCAGGTACTCTACTCTACCAGGTACTCTACTCTAGGTACTCTACTCTACCTACCAGGTACTCTACCAGGTACTCTACTCTACCAGGTACTCTACTCTACCAGGTACTCTACCAGGTACTCTACCAGGTACTCTACCAGGTACTCTACTCTACCAGGTACTCTACCAGGTACTCTACTCTACCAGGTACTCTACCAGGTACTCTACTCTACCAGGTACTCTACCAGGTACTCTACTCTACCAGGTACTCTACTCTACCAGGTACTCTACTCTACCAGGTACTCTACTCTACCAGGTACTCTACTCTACCAGGTACTCTACCAGGTACTCTACTCTACCAGGTACTCTACCAGGTACTCTACTCTACCAGGTACTCTACTCTCTACTCTACAGGTACTCTACCTAGGTACTCTACCTACTCTACCAGTACTCTACTCTACCAGGTACTCTACTCTACCAGGTACTCTACCAGGTACTCTACTCTACCAGGTACTCTAGGTACTCTACTCTACTCTACCAGGTACTCTACCAGGTACTCTACTCTACCAGGTACTCTACTCTACCAGGTACTCTACTCTACCAGGTACTCTACCTACCAGGTACTCTACCAGGTACTCTACTCTACCAGGTACTCTACCGGGTACTCTACCAGGTCCTCTACCAGGTACTCTACTCTACCGGGTACTCAACCAGGTACTCTACTCTACCAGGTACTCTACCGGGTACTCTACTCTACCAGGTACTCTACCAGGTACTCTACTCTACCGGGTACTCTACCAGGTACTCTACTCTACCGGGTACTCTACCAGGTACTCTACTCTACTGGGTACTCTACCAGGTACTCTACTCTACCAGGTACTCTACTAGGTACTCTACCAGGTACTCTACCAGGTACTCTACTCTACCAGGTACTCTACTCTACCAGGTACTCTGCTCTACCAGGTACTCTACCAGGTACTCTACTCTACCAGGTACTCTACTAGGTACTCTACCAGGTACTCTACCAGATGACAGAAGTGTAGTGGTCCTAGTCCAGATGACAGAAGTGTAGTGGTCCTAGTCCAGATGACAGAAGTGTAGTGGTCCTAGTCCAGATGACAGAAGTGTAGTGGTCCTAGTCCAGATGACAGAGGTGTAGTGGTCCTAGTCCAGATGACAGAAGTGTAGTGGTATTAGTCCAGAAGACAGAAGTGTAGTGGTCCTAGTCCAGATGACAGAGGTGTAGTGGTAGTGGTCCTAGTCCAGATGACAGAAGTGTAGTGGTCCTAGTCCAGATGACAGAAGTGTAGCGGTAGTGGTCCTAGTCCAGATGACAGAAGTGTAGTGGTCCTAGTCCAGATGACAGAAGTGTAGTGGTCCTAGTCCAGATGACAGAAGTGTAGTGGTCCTAGTCCAGATGACAGAAGTGTAGTGGTCCTAGTCCAGATGACAGAAGTGTAGTAGTGGTCCTAGTCCAGATGTCAGAGGTGTAGTGGTCCTAGTCCAGATGACAGAAGTGTAGTGGTATTAGTCCAGAAGACAGAAGTGTAGTGGTCCTAGTCCAGATGATAGAAGTCATTGTCATTCTATGGATTGTATTGATAGACATTCTAACAGTTGCTCCTGACCAGATATGCTGTCCTCCTCCTGGGCTTACCTGTCCAGATATGTTATCCTCCTCCTAGGCCTACCTGGCCAGATATGTTGTCCTCCTCCTAGGCTTACCTGGCCTGATATGTTGTCTTCCTCCTGGGCTTACCTGGCCTGATATGTTGTCTTCCTCCTGGGCTTACCTGGCCTGATATGTTGTCCTCCTCCTGGGCTTACCTGGCCAGATATGTTGTCATCCTCCTGGGCTTACCTGGCCAGATATGTTGTCATCCTCCTGGGCCTACCTGGCCTGATATGTTGTCCTCCTCCTGGGCTTACCTGGCCTGATATTGTCCTATCCTGGCCTACCTGGCCTGATATTTGTCCTCCTCCTAGGCTTACCTGGCCTGATTATGTTGTCTCCTCCTGGGCTTACCTGGCCTGATATGTTGTCCTCCTCCTAGGCTTACCTGGCCTGATATGTTGTCCTCCTCCTGGGCTTACCTGGCCAGATATGTTGTCCTCCTCCTGGGCTTACCTGGCCTGATATGTTGTCCTCCTCCTGGGCTTACCTGGCCTGATATGTTGTCCTCCTCCTGGGCTTACCTGGCCTGATATGTTGTCCTCCTAGGCTTACCTGGCCTGATATGTTGTCCTCCTCCTGGGCTTACCTGGCCAGATATGTTGTCCTCCTAGGCTTACCTGGCCAGATATGTTGTCCTCCTAGTCTTACCTGGCCTGATATGTTATCCTCCTAGGCTTACCTGGCCTGATATGTTGTCCTCCTCCTAGGCTTACCTGGCCTGATATGTTGTCCTCCTCCTGGGCTTACCTGGCCAGATATGTTGTCCTCCTAGGCTTACCTGGCCTGATATGTTATCCTCCTAGGCTTACCTGGCCTGATATGTTGTCCTCCTCCTAGTCTTACCTGGCCTGATATGTTGTCCTCCTCCTGGGCTTACCTGGCCTGATATGTTGTCCTCCTCCTGGGCTTACCTGGCCTGATATGTTGTCCTCCTCCTGGGCTTACCTGGCCTGATATGTTGTCCTCCTAGGCTTACCTGGCCTGATATGTTATCCTCCTGGGCTTACCTAGCCAGATATGTTGTCATCCTCCTGGGCTTACCTGGCCTGATATGTTGTCCTCCTCCTGGGCTTACCTGGCCAGATATGTTGTCCTCCTCCTGGGCTTACCTGGCCAGATATGTTGTCCTCCTCCTGGGCTTACCTGGCCTGATATGTTGTCCTCCTCCTGGGCTTACCTGGCCTGATATGTTGTCCTCCTCCTGGGCTTACCTGGCCTGATATGTTGTCCTCCTCCTGGGCTTACCTGGCCAGATATGTTGTCCTCCTCCTGGGCTTACCTGGTTTAATACAGTGTGTCTGGCCTTGACTGGACTTGCTGCAGTGGCTCTCTGATTTACTTTGTAGTTTAGGCCAGCGAGAGAGGACCTACAGTAGCAACAGGATGGGGAGAGAAGAGAGTAGATGGAGGAAGAGGGAGATGAGGAGGGAGAGGGAGGGGAGGAGAGAGAGGACCTACAGTAGCAACAGGATGGGGAGAGAAGAGATTAGAGGGAGGAAGAGGGAGATGAGGAGGGAGGGGAGAGGAGAGGAGAGAGAGGACCTACAGTAGCAACAGGATGGGGAGAGAAGAGAGTAGAGGGAGGGAGATGAGGAGGGAGGGAGAGGAGAGGGAGAGGAGAGAGAGGACCTACAGTAGCAACAGGATGGGGAGAGAAGAGAGTAGAGGGAGGAAGAGGGAGATGAGGAGAGGAGAGAAGGGAAGAGGGGGATGAGAGGGGGAAGAGGGAGAGGAGGAGGCAGGGGAAATGGGAGAGAAGATGAGGGGGAGAGGAGGAGACGGGGGGAGAGGAGATGAGGGAGGTTTGGAGAGGAGATGAGGGGGGAAGAGGGGGAGGAGATGAGGGGGGAAGAGGGGGAGGAGATGAGGGAGGTTTGGAGAGGAGAACTGAGAACAGGACATGAGTGGGGGAGGGGGAGAGGAAAGCAGCTTCCCCACTGCAGTGTGACTGTGATCTGTCACTGTTGCAAGAGCACCACCTCTCTCCTTCCCTCTCTTTCTCTCCGTCTTCCCTCTCTTTCTCTCCATCTTCCCTCTCTTTCTCTCCATCTTCCCTCTCTTTCTCTCCATCTTCCCTATTCACTACATCTCACCCTCTCCTTCTCTCTGTTTTCCTTCTCTTTCTCTCCGTTTTCCCTCTTTCTCTCTGTCTTCCCTGTCTGTCTCTGTCTTCCCTACTCACTACCTCTCACCCTCTCTTTCTCTCAGTCTTCCCTCTCTTTCTCTCTCCTTCCCTCTCTTTCTCTCCGTCTTCCCTCTCTTTCTCTCTCCTTCCCTCTCTTTCTCTCCGTCTCCCTACTCACTACCTCTCACCCTCTGTCTCTCCATCTTCCCTACTCACTACCTCTCACCCTCTGTCTCTCTGTCTTCCCTCTCTTTCTCTCCGTCTTCCCTACTCACTACCTCTAACCCTCTCTTTCTCTCTGTCTTCCCTACTCACTACCTCTCACCCTCTCTTTCTCTCCGTCTTCCCTCTCTTTCTCTCCGTCTTCCCTCTCTTTCTCTCCGTCTCCCCTACTCACTACCTCTCCCTCTCTTTCTCTCTGTTTTCCCTCTCTTTCTCTCCGTCTTCCCTCTCTTTCGCTCCGTTTTCCCTCTCTTTCTCTCTGTCTTCCCTACTCACTACCTCTCACCCTCTTTCTCTACGTCTTCCCTCTCTTTCTCCTCATTTTCCCTACTCGCTACCTCTCACCCTCTCTTTCTCTCCGTCTTCCCTACTCACTACCTCCCACTCTGACGGTCTCATGGTTTTTTCTCTCAATCCCACGGTCTCTTCTCTCTTTCTCTCTGTTTTCCCTCTTTCTCTCCACCTTCCCTCTCTTTCTCTCCGTCTTCCCTCTCTGTCTTCCCTCTCTGTCTCTCCATCTTCCCTCTCTTTCTCTCCGTCTTCCCTCTCTGTCTCTCTGTCTTCCCTACTCACTACCTCCCACTCTCACGGTCTCTTCTCTCAATCCCACGGTCTCTTCTCCCTTTCTCTCCAGTGGTTTATGAATGGCATTATGGCTGCATGGTTATGAATAGCATTGAAAAGCCTTTATCGCCTGCAGTGATGCCTCAGGTGGAGGAATGAGCTGGCCTTACATAAACTGTGTCCCAAATGGCAACCTATTCCCTATATAGTGCACCACTTTTGAGCAGAGCCCTATTTGCCCTGGTCAACAGTAGTGCCCTATATAATGAATAGAAGGCCATTTGGGAAACAAACCACCGAGAGATCAGCACCAATCAAACTGTCAGAAGACATCAACAGCTCTGTGACTTTGCGTCTCTCTCTCTCTCTCTGAGCTGTGTGTGGGACGATGACAGTTGACTGTTCAGTTATACTGAATGACTCCCTACTGTTGGTGAGCTGTAGTGTATGTTGGTGAGCTGTAGTGTAGTGAATGACTCCCTACTGTTGGTGAGCTGTAGTGTAGTGAAAGACCCCCTACTGTTGGTGAGCTGTAGTGTATGTTGGTGAGCTGTAGTGTACTCCCCTACTGTTGGTGAGCTGTAGTGTATGTTGGTGAGTTGTATGACTGAATGACCCTACTGTTGGTGAGCTGTAGTGTACTGAATGACTCTCTACTGTTGGTGAGCTGTAGTGTATGTTGGTGAGCTGTAGTGTATGGTGAGCTGTAGTGTATGTTGGTGAGTTGTAGTGTACTGAATGACTCCCTGATGTTGGTGAGCTGTAGTGTATGTTGGTGAGCTGTAGTGTATGTTGGTGAGCTGTAGTGTTTGTTGGTGAGTTGTAGTGTACTGAATGACTCCCTACTGTTGGTGAGCTGTAGTGTAGTGAAAGACTCCCTACTGTTGGTGAGCTGTAGTGTACTGAATGGCTCTCTACTGTTGGTGATCTGTAGTGTATGTTGGTGAGCTGTAGTATGTTGGTGAGCTGTAGTGTACTGAAAGACTCCCTACTGTTGGTGAGCTGTAGTGTACTGAATGACTCCCTACTGTTGGTGAGCTGTAGTGTATGTTGGTGAGCTGTAGTGTACTGAATGACTCCCTACTGTTGGTGAGCTGTTGTATGTTGGTGAGCTGTAGTGTACTGAATGACTCCCTACTGTTGGTGAGCTGTAGTGTACTGAATGACTCTCTACTGTTGGTGAGCTGTAGTGTATGTTGGTGAGCTGTAGTGTGAAAGACTCCCTACTGTTGGTGAGCTGTAGTGTACTGAATGACTCCCTACTGTTGGTGAGCTGTAGTGTATGTTGGTGAGCTGTAGTGTACTGAAATGTTGGTGAGTTGTAGTGTACTGAATGACTCCCTACTGTTGGTGAGCTGTAGTGTATGTTGGTGAGCTGTAGTGTACTGAAAGACTCCCTACTGTTGGTGAGCTGTAGTGTACTGAATGACTCCCTACTGTTGGTGAGCTGTAGTGTACTGAATGACTCCCTACTGTTGGTGAGCTGTAGTGTATGTTGGTGAGCTGTAGTGTACTGAAAGACTCCCTACTGTTGGTGAGCTGTAGTGTACTGAAAGACTCCCTACTGTTGTTGAGCTGTAGTGTACTGAATGACTCCCTACTGTTGGTGAGCTGTAGTGTACTGAAACACTCCCTAATGTTGGTGAGCTGTAGTGTATGTTGGTGAGTTGTAGTGTACTGAAAGACTCCCTACTGTTGGTGAGCTGTAGTGTATGTCCCTAATGTTGGTGAGCTGTATGTATGTTGGTGAGCTGTTGTGTACTGAATGACTCCCTACTGTTGGTGAGCTGTAGTGTACTGAATGAGTTGGTGATCTGTTGTATGTTGGTGAGCTGTAGTGTACTGAATGACTCCCTACTGTTGGTGAGCTGTAGTGTACTGAATGACTCTCTACTGTTGGTGATCTGTAGTGTATGTTGGTGAGCTGTAGTGTACTGAATGACTCCCTACTGTTGGTGAGCTGTAGTGTATGTTGGTGAGCTGTAGTGTACTGAATGACTCCCTACTGTTGGTGAGCTGTAGTGTACTGAATGACTCCCTACTGTTGGTGAGCTGTAGTGTATGTTGGTGAGCTGTAGTGTACTGAAATGACCCCTACTGTTGGTGAGCTGTAGTGTACTGAATGACTCCCTACTGTTGGTGAGCTGTAGTGTATGTTGGTGAGCTGTAGTGTACTGAAAGACTCCCTACTGTTGGTGAGCTGTAGTGTAGTGAAAGACTCCCTACTGTTGGTGAGCTGTAGTGTACTGAATGACTCCCTACTGTTGGTGAGCTGTAGTGTACTGAAATACTCCTACTGTTGGTGAGCTGTAGTGTACTGAATGACTCCCTACTGTTGGTGAGCTGTAGTGTATGTTGGTGAGTTGTAGTGTACTGAATGACTCCCTACTGTTGGTGAGCTGTAGTGTACTGAATGACTCCCTACTGTTGGTGAGCTGTAGTGTACTGAAAGACTCCCTACTGTTGGTGACTCCCTACTGTTGGTGAGCTGTAGTGTACTGAATGACTCCCTACTGTTGGTGAGCTGTAGTGTATGTTGGTGACTTGTAGTGTACTGAATGACTCCCTACTGTTGGTGAGCTGTAGTGTACTGAATGACTCCCTACTGTTGGTGATCTGTAGTGTATGTTGGTGAGCTGTATGACTCCCTACTGTTGGTGAGTTGTAGTGTACTGAATGACTCCCTACTGTTGGTGAGCTGTAGTGTATGTTGGTGAGCTGTAGTTGGTGAGTTGTAGTGTACTGAATGACTCCCTACTGTTGGTGAGCTGTAGTGTACTGAAAGACTCCCTACTGTTGGTGAGCTGTAGTGTACTGAATGGCTCTCTACTGTTGGTGAGCTGTAGTGTATGTTGGTGAGCTGTAGTGTACTGAAAGACTACCTACTGTTGGTGAGCTGTAGTGTACTGAAATACTCCCTACTGTTGGTGAGCTGTAGTGTACTGAATGACTGTTGGTGAGCTGTAGTGTACTGAATGACTCCTACTGTTGGTGAGCTGTAGTGTACTGAATGACTCCCTATTGTTGGTGAGCTGTAGTGTATGTTGGTGAGCTGTAGTGTACTGAATGACTCCCTACTGTTGGTGAGCTGTAGTGTATGTTGGTGAGCTGTAGTGTACTGAATGACTCCCTACTGTTGGTGAGCTGTAGTGTACTGAATGACTCTCTACTGTTGGTGAGCTGTAGTGTATGTTGGTGAGCTGTATGACTGAATGGCTCCTACTGTTGGTGAGCTGTAGTGTATGTTGGTGAGCTGTAGTGTACTGAATGACTCCCTACTGTTGGTGAGCTGTAGTGTACTGAATGACTCCCTACTGTTGGTGAGCTGTAGTGTACTGAATGACTCCCTACTGTTGGTGAGCTGTAGTGTATGTTGGTGAGCTGTAGTGTACTGAATGACTCCCTACTGTTGGTGAGCTGTAGTGTATGTTGGTGAGTTGTAGCGTGTACTGAAAGACTCCCTACTGTTGGTGAGCTGTAGTGTACTGAAAGACTCCCTACTGTTGGTGAGCTGTAGTGTACTGAAAGACTCCCTACTGTTGGTGAGCTGTAGTGTAGTGAAAGACTCCCTACTGTTGGTGAGCTGTAGTGTACTGAAAGACTCCCTACTGTTGGTGAGCTGTAGTGTACTGAATGACTCCCTACTGTTGGTGAGCTGTAGTGTACTGAATGACTCCCTACTGTTGGTGAGCTGTAGTGTACTGAATGACTCCCTACTGTTGGTGAGCTGTAGTGTACTGAAAGACTCCCTACTGTTGGTGAGCTGTAGTGTATGTTGGTGATCTGTAGTGTACTGAATGACTCCCTACTGTTGGTGAGCTGTAGTGTACTGAATGACTCTCTACTGTTGGTGAGCTGTAGTGTATGTTGGTGAGCTGTAGTGTAGTGAAAGACTCCCTACTGTTGGTGAGCTGTAGTGTACTGAAAGACTCCCTACTGTTGGTGAGCTGTAGTGAGTGAAAGACTCCTACTGTTGGTGAGCTGTAGTGTACTGAATGACTCCCTACTGTTGGTGAGCTGTAGTGTACTGAATGACTCCCTACTGTTGGTGAGCTGTAGTGTACTGAATGACTCCTACTGTTGGTGAGCTGTAGTGTATGTTGGTGAGCTGAGTGTACTGAATGACTCCCTACTGTTGGTGAGCTGTAGTGTATGTTGGTGAGCTGTAGTGTACTGAATGACTCCCTACTGTTGGTGAGCTGTAGTGTACTGAATGACTCCCTACTGTTGGTGAGCTGAGCTGTTGGTGAGTGTAGTGTACTGAAAGACTCCCTACTGTTGGTGAGCTGTAGTGTACTGAATGACTCCCTACTGTTGGTGAGCTGTAGTGTACTGAATGACTCCCTACTGTTGGTGAGCTGTAGTGTACTGAATGACTCCCTACTGTTGGTGAGCTGTAGTGTAGTTGGTGAGCTGTAGTGAATGACTCCCTACTGTTGGTGAGCTGTAGTGTACTGAATGACTCCCTACTGTTGGTGAGCTGTAGTGTACTGAATGACTCCCTACTGTTGGTGAGCTGTAGTGTATGTTGGTGAGCTGTAAATGACTCCCTACTGTTGGTGAGCTGTAGTGTATGTTGGTGAGCTGTAGTGTACTGAAAGACTCCCTACTGTTGGTGAGTTGTAGTGTACTGAATGACTCCCTACTGTTGGTGAGCTGTAGTGTACTGAATGACTCCCTACTGTTGGTGAGTTGTAGTGTACTGAAAGACTCCCTACTGTTGGTGAGTTGTAGTGTACTGAATGACTCCCTACTGTTGGTGAGCCTCTAGAATACATGTGACGTATCATCAAGGCTCTTCAGACGGTCATAGACGTTGCTACTGAGCAAGTAAGACCAGAACACTGTGTGTGTGTGTGTGTGTGTGTGTGTGTGTGTGTGTGTGTGTGTGTGTGTGTGTGTGTGTGTGTGTGTGTGTGAGAAAAAAAGGTGACTTGTCAAGGAATCAAATCAAATGTAATTGATCGCATGAACATATTTAGCAGTCCAACAGAACAGACTGTACCTCTGGCCAAGCCTTGACCCCAGGTGTGATGTCAGGCAGCGTGAGACAGCACCTGTCCCGTCTCCCAGGCAGCGTGAGCCCCCACCTGTCCCGTCTCCCAGGCAGCGTGAGGCCGCACCTGTCCCGTCTCCCAGGCAGCGTGAGCCCCCTCCTGTCCCGTCTCCCAGGCAGCGTGAGCCCCCACCTGTCCCATCTCCCAGGCAGCGTGAGCCTCCACCTGTCCCGTCTCCCAGGCTGCACCTGTCCCGTCTCCCAGGCAGTACCTGTCCCGTCTCCCAGGCAGCGTGAGCCCCCACCTGTCCCGTCTCCTGGCAGCCGGGAGACCAGACCCACCCAGGCAGCCGGGAGACCAGACCCTCCCAGGCAGCCGCAGCCTGGGGGTATAAGAGCTGACAGGGCCCTGGTCTTGTCTGTGTTTTCTGAGTCAGGGTGAAGTTTATTGAGTCCCCCTATCAGGCCCTATCTGGCTCTCTGTCACCTGAGCCCCGGTGTCCCCGGTGGCCAGTGTCGTCTTCCCCCTCCAGCCAAGTGTTTGGGAACGCAGCCTGCATGCAGAGCAGAGAGGACTGCCTTCAGCAGGCAAGCCTCATATACACACTCACAGAGAGGCCTCACCTCACAGAGGGTGATGAGGCACTCAGAGCACTGACCTGATCACAGCACATTGGGATGCTAGGACACTGGCTGATACTGGGATAGTCTTTAATGGGACACTGGCTGATACTGGGATAGTCTTTAATGGGACACTGGGATAGTCTTTAATGGGACACTGGGATAGTCTTTAATGGGACACTGGGATGTCTTTAATGGGACACTGGGATAGTCTTTAATGGGACACTGACTGATACTGGGATAGTCTTTAATGGGACACTGGGATAGTCTTTAATGGGACACTGGCTGATACTGGGATAGTCTTTAATGGGACACTGGCTGATACTGTCTTTAATGGGACACTGGCTGATACTGGGATAGTCTTTAATGGGACACTGGCTGATACTGATAGTCTTTAATGGGACACTGGCTGATACTGGGATAGTCTTTAATGGGACACTGGCTGATACTGGGATAGTCTTTAATGGGACACTGGCTGATACTGGGATAGTCTTTAATGGGATACTGGCTGATACTGGGATAGTCTTTAATGGGACACTGGCTGATACTGGGATAGTCTTTAATGGGACACTGGCTGATACTGGGATAGTCTTTAATGGGACACTGGCTGATACTGGGATAGTCTTTAATGGGATAATGGGATAGTCTTTAATGGGACACTGGGATAGTCTTTAATGGGACACTGGCTGATACTGGGATAGTCTTTAATGGGATACTGGCTGATACTGGGATACTGGGATCTTTATTGGGATACTGGCTGATACTGGGATAGTCTTTATTGGGATACTGGCTGATACTGGGATAGTCTTTAATGGGATACTGGGATAGTCTTTAATGGGACACTGGCTGATACTGGGATAGTCTTTATTGGGATAATGGGATAGTCTTTAATGGGACACTGGGATAGTCTTTAATGGGACACTGGCTGATCTTGGGTTGATCTATATTGGGATACTGGCTGATACTGGGATATTCTTTAATGGGATACTGGCTGATACTGGGATAGTCTTTAATGGGATACTGGCTGATACTGGGATAGTCTTTAATGGGACACTGGGATAGTCTTTAATGGGACACTGGGATAGTCTTTAATGGGACACTGGGATAGTCTTTAATGGGACACTGGGATAGTCTTTAATGGGACACTGGGATAGTCTTTAATGGGATACTGGCTGATACTGGGATAGTCTTTAATGGGATACTGGCTGATACTGGGATAGTCTTTAATGGGATACTGGCAGATACTGGGATAGTCTTTAATGGGATACTGGCTGATACTGGGATAGTCTTTAATGGGATACTGGCTGATACTGGGATAGTCTTTAATGGGATACTGGGATAGTCTTTAATGGGACACTGGCTGATACTGGGATAGTTTTAATGGGACACTGGCTGATACTGGGATAGTCTTTAATGGCTTACTGGCTGATACTGGGATAGTATTTCATGGGACACTGGGATAGTCTCTAATGGGACACTGGCTGATACTGGGATAGTCTTTAATGGGATACTGGCTGATACTGGGATAGTCTTTAATGGGACACTGGCTGATACTGGGATAGTCTTTAATGGGACACTGGGATAGTCTTTAATGGGACACTGGGATGGTCTTTAATGGGATACTGGCTGATACTGGGATAGTCTTTAATGGGACGCTGGCTGATACTGGGATAGTCTTTAATGGGACACTGGGATAGTCTTTAATGGGACACTGGCTGATACTGGGATAGTATTTATTGGGATAATGGGATAGTCTTTAATGGGACACTGGCTGATACTGGGATAGTCTATAATGGGACACTGGCTGATACTGGGATAGTCTTTAATGGGATACTGGCTGATACTGGGATAGTCTTTAATGGGACACTGGGATAGTCTTTAATGGGACACTGGCTGATACTGGGATAGTTTTAATGGGACACTGGCTGATACTGGGATAGTCTTTAATGGGATACTGGCTGATACTGGGATAGTCTTTAATGGCTTACTGGCTGATACTGGGATAGTATTTAATGGGACACTGGGATAGTCTCTAATGGGACACTGGCTGATACTGGGATAGTCTTTAATGGGATACTGGCTGATACTGGGATAGTCTTTAATGGGACACTGGCTGATACTGGGATAGTCTTTAATGGGACACTGGGATAGTCTTTAATGGGACACTGGGATGGTCTTTAATGGGACACTGGCTGATGGGATAGTCTTTAATGGGACGCTGGCTGATACTGGGATAGTCTTTAATGGGACACTGGGATAGTCTTTAATGGGACACTGGCTGATACTGGGATAGTCTTTAATGGGACACTGGGATAGTCTTTAATGGGACACTGGCTGATACTGGGATAGACTTTATTGGGATAATGGGATAGTCTTTAATGGGACACTGGCTGATACTGGGATAGTATTTATTGGGATAATGGGATAGTCTTTAATGGGACACTGGCTGATACTGGGATAGTCTATAATGGGACACTGGATGATACTGGGATAGTCTTTAATGGGACACTGGCTGATACTGGGATAGTCTTTAATGGGATACTGGCTGATACTGGGATAGTCTTTAATGGGACACTGGGATAGTCTTTAATGGGATACTTTAATGGCTGGCTGATACTGGGATAGTCTTTAATGGGATACTGGCTGATACTGGGGTAGTCTTTAATGGGATACTGGCTGATACTGGGATAGTCTTTAATGGGATACTGGCTGATACTGGGATCGTCTTTAATGGGATACTGGCTGATACTGGGATCATCTTTAATGGGATACTGGCTGATACTGGGATAGTCTTTAATGGGATACTGGCTGATACTGGGATAGTCTTTAATGGGATACTGGCTGATACTGGGATAGTATTTAATGGGATACTGGCTGATACTGGGATAGTCTTTAATGGGATACTGGGATAGTATTTAATGGGATACTGGCTGATACTGGGATAGTCTTTATTTTTAATGGTACAGTGAGAAGGTGGCCTCCATCTTAGACTTCCCTAAATTCCAGTCATTTGAACAGAATACAGTATTCTGGCCCTAGTTGCTATTGTGCTCAGTGTTATTTTGGCCTTTTCTAAAATGAATGTTTTTCTCATTTAGCATCGTCCATGTTCCAGTAGCTTACTGTTGATGAGAGATGTCCAGTACAGTAGTCCCCCAGGGCTCATTATCTCCACCATCAGCTACTCCTTGGGGACTCCCCTGCCTCTAACCAGAGCAGTAACATCGATACCTCTGTCAAATATCTTCACTCTCTCTCTTTCTCTCTGGCCTGCCTGCATGGCCCTGGTTCAGATCTAACATGGTCTCTCATGGCTGGACAGCCTAGCTTTGTGAATAATTAAAACTCTGTGTAGTGAGTCCCAAAATGGCAACTTATTCCCTATATAGTGCACTACTTTTGACAGGAGCTATAGTGCCCAACTGGGCCGTCCTCTGGTCCAAAACAGTGCACTATGTAGGGCATAGGATTCCATTTGGGACTCTGACTCCGAAACACAACAGTAAATAATAGAGGCAGTGATGCAGCAGCTGATGATGTCATGGAGGCAGGTAGTCTAGTGGTTAGAGTGTAGGGATGGCAGGTAGGAAGTGGAGAGGGAGAGGGAGGGGGAGGAGGGGGAGGAGGAAGTGAAGAGGGGGAGAGGTGGAGAGGGAGGAGGAGGAAGTGAAGAGGGAGGAGGAGGAAGTGAAGAGGGAGGAGGAAGTGAAGAGCGAGGAGGAGGAGGAAGTGGAGAGAGGGAGGAGGAGAGCGAGGAGGAGGAGGAAGTGAAGAGGAGGGAGGGGGGAGGAGGAAGTGGAAGAGTGGAGAGAGGGAGGAGGAAGTGGAGAGGGGAAGGAGGAGGGAAGTGGAGAGAGAGGGAAGAGGATAGGGAGGAGGAGGAAGTGGAGAGGGGAGGTGGTATCACAGCAGAGGTTCTTGCCACATGGAGGCCTTTGAAGACCAGCTTTGAACCTGACCTTTCTCTGACTGACTGAAGGGAGGAGGAGGAACCTGTGATCGTATGGCCGAGCCAGGGTGATCTGAAATGGTACCGAAATTATACCGTATTTGTAACCTCGTGACCTGGAGAATAGAATGGAGTTTGATAAAGACATTGAAGTAAATTGTATTATAATGTATTTAGCTGTGACAGATTACAGGAAGGGGAGTGGCCATATGTGACAGATTACAGAAAGGGGAGTGGCCATATGTGACAGATTACAGAAAGGGGAGTGGCCATATGTGACAGATTACAGGAAGGGGAGGAGTGGCCATATGTGACAGATTACAGGAAGGGGGGAGGAGTGGCCATATATGACAGATTACAGGAAGGGGAGTGGCCATATATGACAGATTACAGAAAGGGGAGGAGTGGCCATATGTGACAGATTACAGGAAGGGAGTGGCCATATATGACAGATTACAGAAAGGGGGAGGAGTGGCCATATGTGACAGATTACAGGAAGGGGGAGGAGTGGCCATATGTGACAGATTACAGGAAGGGGAGGAGTGGCCATATATGACAGATTACAGGAAGGGGGAGGAGTGGCCATATGTGACAGATTACAGAAAGGGGAGGAGTGGCCATATGCGACAGATTACAGAAAGGGGAGTGGCCATATGTGACAGATTACAGAAAGGGAGTGGCCATATGTGACAGATTACAGAAAGGGGAGTGGCCATATGTGACAGATTACAGGAAGGGGAGGAGTGGCCATATGTGACAGATTACAGAAAGGGGAGTGGCCATATGTGACAGATTACAGAAAGGGGAGTGGCCATATGTGACAGATTACAGGAAGGGGGAGGAGTGGCCATATGTGACAGATTACAGGAAGGGGGAGGAGTGGCCATATGTGACAGATTACAGAAAGGGGGAGGAGTGGCCATATGTGACAGATTACAGAAAGGGGAGTGGCCATATGTGACAGATTACAGAAAGGGGAGTGGCCATATGTGACAGATTACAGAAAGGGGAGTGGCCATATGTGACCACCTGGATTCAGTCCTTTTGTAGCAACATTTGAAAAAGTGTTTTTACATTTGGATAAAAGTAGAAGAGCTATAAAATCAGACACTGCAGTTGAGGAACAATAGGAAAGTAATTCTGCTTTGATAAATTTGTACCGAACGGATTTCTGTCTGCTTGAACACCAACAACAATACACAAGAAAACATGAGTTGACCCAGGGAATCGATATGAACCGCTAGTTAGCGGTTTGTGGAGCGATGGGTAACGATGCTTCGTGGGTGACTGTTGTCGATGTGTGCAGAGGGTCCCTGGTTCGAGCCCGGGTATGGGGCGAGGGGACGGTCTAAAGTTATACTGTTACAAATATACCAAAATCAAAATGGGGGAACCTTTTCCTTTTATAAACTTGCAATGAAAACGACGTTCTGACTAAATTAAAAATGTAGAATATCTGAATGTGAAAAGACTGGACGCCCTTTTGACTCCATTTTGGTTGTACATCTTGTTTGTCCAGCGTTGTGTCCAGTCACTCCGGATCACACTGACCGTGGCGTGAACAGGAAGTAGCCCGTCACAAATTTTTCCCCAACTTATCTTTGTCGATAGCGCCTGCTAAATTCAGGGCAGTGATGTTGTTAAGAGCAGAAGCAACACTTTCGCAGTTCTTCATGGTTAACGTTATATCTTTCATAAAAGCGGATTGGTAGCATGGATTATCTACACCTACTGAGCAGATCATGTTATAGACAGAAACATGCTTACATGGTAGACCAATCAGAACTCATCTCTCGGCATGTCCAACCCACCCATTGTCTCAGCCAATCGTGTTCTTAAATTCATCAGTTGTTCTGCTCTCTGGCACACGCAGTCGGAGTAGATTGCCAGATCGGAGTAGAAATAGGAGTATATTGCCAGATCGGAGTAGAAATAGGAGTATATTGCCAGATCGGTGTAGAAATAGGAGTAGATTGCCAGATCGGAGTAGAACTCGGAGTAGATTGCCAGATCGGAGTAGAACTCGGAGTAGATTGCCAGATCGGAGTAGAACTCGGAGTAGATTGCCAGATCGGAGTAGAACTCGGAGTAGATTGCCAGATCGGAGTAGAACTCGGAGTAGATTGCCAGATCGGAGTAGAACTCGGAGTAGATTGCCAGATCGGAGTAGAACTCGGAGTAGATTGCCAGATCGGAGTAGAACTCGGAGTAGATTGCCAGATCGGAGTA
The DNA here is from genome assembly GCF_018296145.1 of Oncorhynchus tshawytscha. NCBI lineage: Eukaryota > Metazoa > Chordata > Actinopteri > Salmoniformes > Salmonidae > Oncorhynchus > Oncorhynchus tshawytscha. Next base: position 125,417 of record NW_024609388.1, on the reverse strand, counting down.
GAACTCGGAGTAGATTGCCAGATCGGAGTAGAACTCGGAGTAGATTGCCAGATCGGAGTAGAACTCGGAGTAGATTGCCAGATCGGAGTAGAAATCTCGGGTAGATTGCCAGATCGGAGTAGAAATCGGAGTAGATTGCCAGATCGGAGTAGAACTCGGAGTAGATTGCCAGATCGGAGTAGAACTCGGAGTAGATTGCCAGATCGGAGTAGAACTCGGAGTAGATTGCCAGATCGGAGTAGAAATCGGAGTAGATTGCCAGATCGGAGTAGAAATCGGAGTAGATTGCCAGATCGGAGTAGAACTCGGAGTAGATTGCCAGATCGGAGTAGAACTCGGAGTAGATTGCCAGATCGGAGTAGAACTCGGAGTAGATTGCCAGATCGGAGTAGAACTCGGAGTAGATTGCCAGATCGGAGTAGAAATCGGAGTAGATTGCCAGATCGGAGTAGAACTGGAGTAGATTGCCAGATCGGAGTAGAACTCGGAGTAGATTGCCAGAGTGAATTTACAACGCAAGAGATACGCTAACTGGGTAACAGTCGTTCAAGTTCAGCATAGCTACATTTCTTGCATAGCTAACATTTCTTGCATAGCTAACATTTCTTGCTAGCTAACCAACTGACGCCTGCATCTCTAGCTGTAGTCACCAAACAACCATATGAGGGGGGGAAGTCGGTCACTCCACCCACTCCTTCAATGACATTCTCCCAGCAGCTAGCTAGCTAACGTTAGGCTCCATGTTTTGAGCTCGCTAAATAAATAGCTACATAAATAGATACGCTAGCCTATTAGCCACCTTATGACTGACTTGTGATCCTTACCTTAGCCACCTTATGACTGACTTGTGATCCTTTGCTAGTTTGATTGAATTGACATTCCCAGCCTTAGTTACATTCGTCTGTTTTTTTTGTCCAAAATGTTGAGTCATTGAAACTAAAACATCCCAAATAGGTGGAGGAAACGATGTACCAGGCCAGCTGTGATTTACAACCTGATAGTAATATGTTTTGGACTACCGAGAAATGTATTGGTGAATTATATTTATCATGCATTGAACTGCATCCATCTATTCTGACAACAATGCCTTAGTGTACGTCATGGAATGTTGAGTCAACTACAAAATATTTTTATAAAACCTCTTATTACGTCGGTTTTGTAGCATGAACTGGAAATGTGATTTTTTTCACCGCTATTGTGATTTTCCATTTGTTTCACATCGACAAAGTAGTGTTGACCTTTCTGCTCCTTTTACACCCCAGTATCTCTACTTGTTGTTTACCTTTCTGCTCCTTTTACACCCCAGTATCTCTACTTGTTGTTTACCTTTCTGCTCCTTTTACACCCCAGTATCTCTACTTGTTGTTTACCTTTCTGCTCCTTTTACACCCCAGTATCTCTACTTGTTGTTTACCTTTCTGCTCCTTCTGTACCCCAGTATCTCTACTTGTTGTTTACCTTTCTGCTCTTTTACACCCCAGTATCTCTATTTGTTGTTTACCTTTCTGCTCTTTTACACCCCAGTATCTCTACTTGTTGTTTACCTTTCTGTTCTTCTGTACCCCAGTATCTCTATTTGTTGTTTACCTTTCTGCTCCTTTTACACCCCAGTATCTCTACATCATCATCTGCTCATCCATCACTCCAGTGTTAATCTGATGAATTGTAATTACTTCGCTACTATGGCCTATTTATTGCCTTACCTCCTCACACCATCTGCACAACTGTATAGACTTTCTTTTTTTTCTATTGTATTATTGACTGTATGTTTTGTTTATTCCATGTGTAACTCTGTGTTGTTGTTTGTGTCGCACTGCTTTGCTTTATCTTGGCCAGGTCGCAATTCTAAATGAGAACTGTTTCTCAACTCTACCTGGTTAAATAAAGGTGAAATAAAAAATCAACTAAAGTAAAAGTTGTGTGACCCTATAGGGTGTGGGCATTAGGGAAGCAGCCTCGACCTCCACCTGTGAGGTCAGCGTGTTAAACATGTCTTTGTTTTGTTCTCCTCTCTTCTACTGGGGGATGATTGACTCGTGATTGGTTGTGATTGCTCTCCCTTGGCAGTGTGTGTCGGAACGCCCTCGTCAGTCAAATCTTGGCGCGTCTCACACAATTAAGCTTAGCCACCGGCCCGACAAGTTGCCGTTGTTCTGCGCTGAACAGGAAAATAGAAAACACACCGTTTATCAGAATTGATTTCAGAGGTCCATCGGTCCTTAAACAGCCAATCAGCATGCAGACTGCTTTCCTCATCAGCCAATCAGTCACTGGCTTGGGTCCCTACGTAGTTCACTAGTAGTGCACTGTAAGGTGATAAGGGGACATTTGGGATACGGACAGTTACCAGGTCGTCTCAGAGCCTTGTTGTACTAGCTGGGATTGGACTGATGGGAGGCTTTCATTTCCCATCGCCAGCAGATCTCAAAGGGCTTAATCATGTCTTAAACACACACGTGGCTCTACTGTGATGAGGAGGGCCTAGTTACATTGTCCCTCTGTAGTGTGGAGGGTCTAGTTACATTGTCCCTCTGTAGTGTGGAGGGTCTAGTTACATTGTCCTCTGCAGTGTGGAGGGTCTAGTTACATTGTCCTCTGCAGTGTGGAGGGTCTAGTTACATTGTCCTCTGCAGTGTGGAGGTTACATTGTCCCTCTGCAGTGTGGAGGGTCTAGTTACATTGTCCCTCTGCAGTGTGGAGGGTCTAGTTACATTGTCCTCTGTAGTGTGGAGGGTCTAGTTACATTGTCCTCTGTAGTGTGGAGGGTCTAGTTACATTGTCCCTCTGCAGTGTGGAGGGTCTAGTTACATTGTCCCTCTGCAGTGTGGATGGTCTAGTTACATTGTCCTCTGCAGTGTGGAGGGTCTAGTTACATTGTCCCTCTGCAGTGTGGAGGGTCTAGTTACATTGTCCCTCTGCAGTGTGTAGGGTCTAGTTACATTGTCCTCTGCAGTGTGGAGGGTCTAGTTACATTGTCCTCTGCAGTGTGGAGGGCCTAGTTACATTGTCCCTCTGTAGTGTGGAGGGTCTAGTTACATTGTCCTCTGTAGTGTGGAGGGTCTAGTTACATTGTCCTCTGCAGTGTGGAGGGTCTAGTTACATTGTCCTCTGTAGTGTGGAGGGTCTAGTTACATTGTCCCTCTCTAGTGTGGAGGGTCTAGTTACATTGTCCCTCTGCAGTGTGGAGGGTCTAGTTACATTGTCCTCTGCAGTGTGGAGGGTCTAGTTACATTGTCTCTCTGTCCCTCTGTAGTGGGAGGGTCTAGTTACATTGTCCCTCTGCAGTGTGGAGGGTCTAGTTACATTGTCTCTCTGTCCTCTGTAGTGTGGAGGGTCTAGTTACATTGTCCTCTGCAGTGTGGAGGGTCTAGTTACATTGTCCTCTGCAGTGTGGAGGGTCTAGTTACATTGTCCTCTGCAGTGTGGAGGGTCTAGTTACATTGTCCCTCTGCAGTGTGGAGGGTCTAGTTACATTGTCTCTCTGTCCCTCTGTAGTGTGGAGGGTCTAGTTACATTGTCCTCTGCAGTGGGAGGGTCTAGTTACATTGTCTCTCTGTCCTCTGTAGTGTGGAGGGTCTAGTTACATTGTCCTCTGCAGTGTGTAGGGTCTAGTTACATTGTCTCTCTGCAGTGTGGAGGGTCTAGTTACATTGTCCCTCTGTAGTGTGGAGGGTCTAGTTACATTGTCTCTCTGCAGTGTGTAGGGTCTAGTTACATTGTCTCTCTGCAGTGTGGAGGGTCTAGTTACATTGTCCTCTGTAGTGTGGAGGGTCTAGTTACATTGTCCTCTGCAGTGTGGAGGGTCTAGTTACATTGTCCCTCTGCAGTGTGGAGGGTCTAGTTACATTGTCTCTCTGCAGTGTGGATGGCCTAGTAACGTCTCTCTGTGTGGTATATTCAGCTGGTACTCTGCCATGTCTCTCTGTCTCTCTGTGTGGTATATTCAGCTGGTACTCTGCCATGCCTCTCTGTCTCTCTGTGTGGTATATTCAGCTGGTACTCTGTCATGTCTCTCTGTCTCTCTGTGTGGTATATTCAGCTGGTACTCTGCCATGCCTCTCTGTCTGGTATATTCAGCTGGTACTCTGAGGTATTGATCTCAGCTTCAGTATCCTGCTGCTTGTGGGTGGACAGACAGACAGACAGGAAGGCACTCAGACAGTCTAGCAGACAAACAGGAAGACAGTTGAACAGACAGGCAGGCAGACAGACAGGCAGGCAGGCTGATAGACAGACGAACAGACAGGCAGACAGACGGACAGGCAGGCAGGCAGGCAGACTGTCTGTCTGTCTGTCTGTCTGTCTGTCTGTCTGTCTGTCTGTGTGTCTGTCTGTGATATCACCATGATAAGTTGGGTTGTTTCGTTGGTAATGTTACTTCCTGCTTCCTGTCTGTGTACAGAGAAGGACAGATGACCATGCATTCTCTAGCAGCTCCACTGAACACATTATACAGGCATGGTTCACTGTCAAACCACTAGGTCGTTCTAGTCTGGCTGCTCCGTCCACCTGCTGCACTGAGGGGGTCAGTCCTTTGAATGTGACCGTCACTGCAGAGGCCTACCATGGGTCAGTGGAGAGAGAGAGTGGCCCCTAGGCCTGGAGGGGTAGCACACAGCTGTGAAGGTATTGCCTGTTTTCTCTTACTCTGCAGTCTCTCTCTCCCCCCTCTCTCTATCTTTCTTTCTCTCTCTCTCTCTCTCTCTCTCTCTCTCTCTTTCTCTCTCTCTCACTCTCTATCTCTCTCTCTCTTCTCTCTCTCTCTGTCTGTCTCTCCTCACTCTCTATCTCTCTCTCTCTCTCTCTTTCTCTCTCCACTCTGCTGATCTTATGTAATCTGATTGATTTTCAGGGGAATGTGCTGGTGTGCAGACAAGAGGCAGCTGAGGGGAGGGTCTCTCTCTCTCTCTCTGAGGGGAGGAGAAAGTGATCTCTCTCTCTTTCTCTCTCTCTCTGTCTGTCTCTCCTTAGATGAGGGGAGGAGCCTCCCTCTCCCTCTGCAGTGATCTTGTAATCTGATTGATTTTAGGGGAATGTGCTGGTGTGCAGACAAGAGGCTAGATGAGGGGAGGGAGGAAGGGGGCTAGATGAGGGGAGGAGGAAGAGGAGAGGAAAAGAAGGGCTAGATGAGGGGAGGAGGAAGAGGAGAGGAGTTTGAAGGGCTAGATGAGGAGGGAGGAAGAGAAGAGTTAGCCTAGATGAGGAGAGAGGAGAGGAGAGGAGTTAGAAGGGCTAGATGAGGAGAGGAGGAGGAGGAGCCAGAGGAAGAGGAGAGGAGGTAGAAGATGAGGCTAGATGAGAGGAGAGGAGGAAGAGGAAAGGAGAGGAGTTTGAAGGGCTAGATGAGGGGAGGAGGAGGAAGAGGAGAGGAGGTAGAAGTGCTAGATGAGGGGAGGAGGAAGAGGAGAGGAGTTTGAAGGGCTAGATGAGGGGAGGAGGAAGAGGAGAGGAGGTAGAAGGGCTAGATGAGGGGAGGAGGAAGAGGAGAGGAGGTAGAAGGGCTAGATGAGGGGAGGTAGAAGGGCTAGATGAGGGGAGGTAGAAGGGATAGATGAGGGGAGGAGGTCAAAGAGCTCAGACAGACTTGACTGAATGGGGACCGATCTGCATCACAACAGACTGCTTGTTTGCTTATCTTGAAACATTCACTTACAGGATTCTGATCCGTCATCAGTCGCTTTTCTAATAATCTATTAGTGTCGCAGGGAGTCAGTCAATTCACATTCAAAATGCATTAGTGGAAAGTGAAAGACCGTTATATGGCCGGACTGGCATTAGATCTGTAAGTGGATGGAACATACAGTCTGGACGGTAACAAACAGCAGACGTTCCAGAACAACTTCCAGTGGTTTGTGACAGTGTGTTGTGACTATTTCCAAGGCCTTGTTGTGACTGTTTCTATTTCAAAGCCTTGTTGTGACTATTTCCAAGGCCTTGTTGTGACTATTTCCAAGGCCTTGTTGTGACTATTTCCAAGGCCTTGTTTCTATTTCAAGGCCTTGTTGTGACTATTTCAAAGCCTTGCCTTGTTGTGACTATCTCCAAGGCCTTGTTGTGACTATTTCCAAAGCCTTGTTGTGACTGACTATTTCCAAAGCCTTGACTATTTCCAAAGCCTTGTTGTGACTATTTCCAAAGCCTTGTTGTGAATTCTCCAAAGCCTTGTTGTGACTATTTCCAAAGCCTTGTTGTATTTTCAATCTCCAAGGCCTTGTTGTGACTATTTCCAAAGCCTTGTTGTGACTATTTCAAAGCCTTGTTGTGACTATCTCCAAGGCCTTGTTGTGACTATCTCCAAGCCTTGTTGTGACTATTTCCAAAGCCTTGTTGTGACTATTTCCAAAGCCTTGTTGTGACTATTTCTCAAAGCCTTGTTGTGACTATCAAAGCCTTGTTGTGACTATTTCCAAAGCCTTGTTGTGACTATTTCAAAGCCTTGTTGTGACTATTTCCAAAGCCTTGTTGCCTCCAAGGCCTTGTTGTGACTATCTCCAAGGCCTTGTTGTGACTATTTCCAAAGCCTTGTTGTGACTATTTCCAAAGCCTTGTTGTGACTATCTCCAAGGCCTTGTTGTGACTATCTCCAAAGCCTTGTTGTGACTATTCCAAAGCCTTGTTGTGACTATTTCCAAAGCCTTGTTGTGACTATCTCCAAGGCCTTGTTGTGACTATTTCCAAAGCCTTGTTGTGACTATCTCCAAGGCCTTGTTGTGACTAGTTGGCTCGCATGTCCCCGGCTTCCTCAGGAGTGGAGGACACACCCTTGGATGGTCTCCCAGGTGAAATGTTTTGTCTTCTGGTTTTCTCGATGAAGGACTCGAGCGCTCCATTGGGAACCAGTTGCCTTTGTTTCAGCCCACGTTTGAGAGGGTCGTCTTGTGGCTCCCCGTTGGCTCAAGAAACCTTGGTTCACGGAGATCGTCCACCTGTTGGGCGCGGTCCTGTGGTAACTCACGCTGTGCAGGGATCTGTTGTCCTAGCTGCACAGGCAGGTTTGACATCCGCTTCTGGCCAGTAATTTGAGATCCTGGCCAGTAATTTGAGATCTGTGGGCCCCTGAGAGGTCCAGTCTTGACAGCTAGAGGTTTACCTCCGAACATGATTGCTACCATTCAGTCTACAAGGGCTCCCTCCTCTAGGAAAAATCCTCATCAATCTACACACAATAACCCATAATGATCAAGTGAAAACAGGTTTTTAGAAACAGAAATACCTAATTAATATAAGTATTCAGACCCTTTGCTATGAGACTCGAATTTAAGCTCAGGTGCATCCTGTTTCCAATGATAATCCTTGATGTTTCTACAACTTGATTGTAGTCCACTATAAGGTCTCACAGTAGACAGTGAATGTCAGAGCAAAAACCAAACCATGAGGTCAAAGGAATTGTCTGTAGAGCTCTGAGAAATGAATGTGTCGAGGCACAGATCTGGGGAATTTCTGCAACCTTGAAAGTCCCCAAGAACATAGTGGCCTCCATCATAACTAAATGGAATAATTTTGGAACTACCAAGACTCTTCCTAGAGCTGGCCACCCAGCCAAACTTAGCAATCAGAGGAGAAGGGCCTTGGTCAGGGAGATTCTTGATGAAAACCTGATCCAGAGCACCCCGGACCTCAGACTGGGACAAAGGTTCACCTTCCAACAGGACAACGACCTTAAGCACACAGCCAAGACAATGCAGGAGTGGCTTCGAGTCTCTGAATGTCCTTGAGTGGCCCAGTCAGAGCCCAGACTTGAACCCGATCAAACATCTCTGGAGAGACCTGAAAATAGCTGTGCAGCAACGCTCCCCATCCAACCTGACAGAGCTTGAGAGGATCTGCAGAGAAGAATGGGAGAAACTCCCCAAATACAGGTGTGCCAAACTTGTAGCGTCATATCCAAGACTTGATGCTGTAATCACTGCCAAAGGTGATTCAAAAAAATACTGAGTAAAGGGTCTGAATACTTATGTAAATGTGATATTTCAGTTTTTAATATTGAAGAAATTAGCAAAAAATTCAAAAAACCTGTTTTTTGCTTTGTCATTATGGGGTATTGTGTGTAGATTGGTGAGGAAAAAATACAATTTAATCCATTTAAAAAAATAAAAGGCTTTAATGTAACAAAATGTGGAAAAAGTCATCTGTTTATGTGAAAATAAAAGGCTTTAATGTAACAAAATGTGGAAAAAGTCATCTGTTTATGTGAAAATAAAAGGCTTTAATGTAACAAAATGTGGAAAAAGTCATCTGTTTATGTGAAAATAAAAGGCTTTATGTAACAAAATGTGGAAAAAGTCATCTGTTTATGTGAAAATAAAAGGCTTTAATGTAACAAAATGTGGAAAAAGTCATCTGTTTATGTGAAAATAAAAGAAAAAGTCATCTGTTTATGTGAAAATAAAAGGCTTTAATGTAACAAAATGTGGAAAAAGTCATCTGTTTATGTGAAAATAAAAGGCTTTAATGTAACAAAATGTGGAAAAAAAAGTCATCTGTTTATGTGAAAATAAAAGAGAGCCGCTCTGGGAGCTCCGATGCAAAAAGTGAATTACCAATGTTTCGACAGCCATGCTGTCTTCACCCTGACGAGGTTATCAGCTGTGGAAGGCGGGACTTCCAGCGAGGTTACTCATTGGCCTTGTCAAAGTCCAACCCTCCATGGAGATGTTGTACCTCGTTTCCCTCCTTCAGGGAACAGAAGTTCTAGTCAGAATAGGACAAAAGGCATTTCCTCTTTGCCAGCTTATTGTCTGGCCTCAAAACTAAAAAGTAGGGACAACTTTATTTTTCACACAGTTGACCCTCAACAGTACACCGCAACCTACATTCAGCGTTTCAAGCACGCCGGAGTAGAGCAGGCCGGAGTAGAGCAGGCCGGGGTAGAGCAGGCCGGGGTAGAGCAGGCCGGAGTAGAGCAGGCCGGAGTAGAGCAGGCCGGGGTAGAGCAGGCCGGGGTAGAGCAGGCCGGGGTAGAGCAGGCCGGGGTAGAGCAGGCCGGGGTAGAGCAGGCCGGAGTAGAACAGGCCGGGGTAAAACAGGCCGGGGTAGAACTGGCCGGGGTAGAACAGGCCGTGGTAGAACAGGCCGGGGCAGAGCAGGCCGGAGCAGAGCAGGCCGGGCAGTGCAGGCCGGGGCAGTGCAGGCCGGGTAGAGCAGGCCGGGGTGAGCAGGCCGGGGTAGAGCAGGCCGGGCAGAGCAGGCCGGGCAGTGCAGGCCGGGCAGTGCAGGCCGGGCAGTGCAGGCCGGGTAGAGCAGGCCGGGGTAGAGCAGGCCGAGGTAGAGCAGGCCGGGTGAGCAGGCCGGGGCAGAGCAGGCCGGGGCAGAGCAGGCCGGGCAGAGCAGGCCGGGGCAGTGCAGGCCGGGGCAGTGCAGGCCGGGGTAGAGCAGGCCGGGTAGAGCAGGCCGGGGTAGAGCAGGCCGGGGTAGAGCAGGCCGGAGTAGAGCAGGCCGGAGTAGAGCAGGCCGGGGTAGAGCAGGCCGGTGTAGAGCAGGCCGGGGTAGAGCAGGCCGGAGCAGAACAGGCCGGGGTAGAACAGGCTGGAGCAGAGCAGAGCAGAGTAGAGCGGGCCAGAGCGGGTCAGGGCAGAGCGGAGCAGAGCAGGGCAGAGCAGGGCAGAGCGGGCCAGTGTGGGCCAGAGCAGGGCAGAGTAGAACAGGACGGGACAAAGTAAGGTAAGGGTTTGAGTAATGGGGAGAATGCTCTACCTCTCACAGTGTTGCTGATGCAGAGACAGGTTGTCTATTTATAGTGGACCTACAACAAAAATGGATGCTAGAGATCATGATGTATTATTCTCAAGGTTGGTTCCCTACCTAGCGGTCCTCTCAAAGACATACCCCAAAAACTCCTCTCATCAATCTCTCTCCTCTCTACCGTGTTTCGGCAGCTGCCCCCATTTTAACACCATGTCCTTCCTCTCCTCCACCTCCCTCTCTCCTCCCTCCTCCTCTCCTCCCTCTCTCCTCCTCCTCCACCTCTTTATCCCCTCTCCTCCCTCCTCCTCCACCACCTCTTATCCCCTCCTTTCCTCCACTCCTCTCCTCCTCCACCTCTATCCCCTCTCCTCTCCTCCTCCACCTCTATCCTTTCCTCTCTCCTCCACCTCTATCCTCCTCCCCTCCCTCCTCTCCTCCACCTCTCCTCTCTCCTCCTCCACCTCTATCCTCTCTCCTCTCTCCTCCTCCACCTCTATCCTCTCTCCCCTCTCCTCCCTCCTCCTCCACCTCTATCCTCTCTCCTCTCTCCTCCTCTACCTCTCTCCTCTCTCCTCCTCCTCTCTCCTCTCTCCTCCTCCACCTCTATCCCCTCTCCTCTCTCCTCCACCTCTATCCCCTCTATCCCCTCTCCTCTCTCTTCCTCCACCTCTATCCCCTCTCCTCTCTCTTCCTCCACCTCTATCCCCTCTCCTCTCTCCTCCACCTCTTCCCCTCTCCTCTCCTCCTCCACCTCTATCCCCTCTCCCCTCTCCTCTCTCTTCCTCCACCTCTATCCCCTCTCCTCTCTCCTTCCTCCACCTCTATCCTCTCCCCTCCTCCTCCCACCTCTATCCCCTCTCCTCTTTTCCTTTCCTCCACCTCTATCCCCTCTCCCCTCTCCTTCTCCACCTCTCCTCTCCTCCTCCACCTCTATCCCCTCTCCTCTCTCCTCCTCCACCTCTATCCCCTCTCCTCTCTCCTCCTCCACCTCTATCCCCTCGATCCCCACCTCTCCCCTCTTTTCCTTTCCTCCACCTCTATCCTCTCTCTTCTCTCCTCCTCCACCTCTATCCCCTCCTTCAGGGAGATAAGTGATGACCACAGTTAGAAACCATGAGGGAGATAACAGTGAGAAACCATTAGGTAGATAACAGCGATGACCACAGTGAGAAACCATTAGGTAGAGATAACAGCAATGACCACAGTGAGAAATTATCAGGGCAAGAACAGTGATGACCACAGTGAGAAACCACAGGGAGATAACAGCGATGACCACAGTGAGAAACCATGAGGGAGATCACAGTGAGAAACCAACAGGGAGATAACAGTGATGACCACAGTGAGAAACCATTAGGGAGATAACAGTGATGACCACAGTGAGAAACCATTAGGGAGATAACAGTGATGACCACAGTGAGAAACCATGAGGGAGATAACAGTGATGACCACAGTGAGAAACCACAGGGAGATAACAGTGATGACCACAGTGAGAAACCACAGGGAGATAACAGCGATGACCACAGTGAGAAACCACAGGGAGATAACAGTGATGACCACAGTGAGAAACCATGAGGGAGATAACAGTGAGAAACCACAGGGAGATAACAGTGATGACCACAGTGAGAAACCATTAGGGAGATAACAGCGATGACCACAGTGAGAAACTATCAGGGAGATAACAGTGATGACCACAGTGAGAAACCATTAGGGAGATAACAGTGAGAAACCACAGGGAGATAACAGCGATGACCACAGTGAGAAACCATTAGGGAGATAACAGCGATGACCACAGTGAGAAACCATTAGGGAGATAACAGCGATGACCACAGTGAGAAACCATTAGGGAGATAACAGCGATGACCACAGTGAGAAACCACAGGGAGATAACAGCGATGACCACAGTGAGAAACCATTAGGGAGATAACAGCGATGACCACAGTGAGAAACCATTAGGGAGATAACAGCGATGACCACAGTGAGAAACCATTAGGGAGATAACAGCGATGACCACAGTGAGAAACCATTAGGGAGATAACAGCGATGAGCATCCTGACTGACTGGTTGTTAGCTGGGGCTGTTAGAGCATCCTGACTGACTGGTTGTTAGCTGTGGCTGTTAGAGCATCCTGACTGACTGGTTGTTAGCTGGGGCTGTTAGCTGGGGCTGTTTAGAGCATCCTGACTGGTTGTTAGCTGGGGCTGTTAGAGCATCCTGACTGACTGGTTGTTAGCTGGGGCTGTGAGAGAATGGTTGCATCACCGCCTGGTATGGCAGAATACAGAGGGTAGTGCATCATCACTGGGGCCTGGGACCTCTATACCAGGCGGTGTCAGAGGAAGGCCCGATGCTGGTGCGGCCCAGTCCATCACTGGGGCCAAGCTTCCTGCCAAGGCCTCTACACCATGCGGTGTCAGAGGAAGGCCCTAGAGGGTAGTACATCACTGGGGCCAAGCTTCCTGCCATACAGGACCTCTATACCAGGCGGTTCAGAGGAAGACCCTCACTGGGGGGCCAAGCTTCCTGCCATCCAGAACCTCTATACCAGGCGGTGTCAGAGGAAGACCCGATAGAGGGTGGTACGTACGGCCCAGTACATCACTGGGGCCAAGCTTCCTGCCATCCAGGACCTCTATACCAGGCGGTGTCAGAGGAAGGCCCTAAAAATTGTCAAAGACTCCAGCCACCCTAGTCATAGACTGTTCTCTCTGCTTCCGCACGGCAAACGGTACGGGAGCGCCCAGTCTAGATCCAAGAGGCTTCTAAACAGATTCTTCCCCCAATCCATAAGACTCCTGAACATCTAATCAAATGGCTACCCAGACTATTTCCACCACCTTCTACACTGCTGCTACTCTCTGTTTATTATCTATGCATTAGCACTTTAATAACTCTACCTACATGTTCATAATTACCTTGACACCGTTGCCCCCATTGACTCTGTACCGTAACACCCTGTATATAGTCTCCACATTGACTCTGTACCGGTACCCCCTGTATATAGCCTCCACATTGACTCTGTACCGTTACCCCCTGTATATAGCCTCCACATTGACTCTGTACCGTAATACCCTGTATATAGCCTCCACATTGACTCTGTACCGTTACCCCCTGTATATAGCCTCCACATTGACTCTGTACCAGTACCCCTGTATATAGCCTCCACATTGACTCTGTACCGTTACCCCTGTATATAGCCTCCACATTGACTCTGTACCGTAATACCCTGTATATAGCCTCCACATTGACTCTGTACCGTAATACCCTGTATATAGCCTCCACATTGACTCTGTACCGGTACCCCCTGTATATAGTCTCCACATTGACTCTGTACCGTAATACCCTGTATATAGCCTCCACATTGACTCTGTACCGTAATACCCTGTATATAGCCTCCACATTGACTCTGTACCGGTACCCCCTGTATATAGCCTCCACATTGACTCTGTACCGGTACCCCCTGTATATAGCCTCCACATTGACTCTGTACCGGTACCCTGTATATAGCCTCCACATTGACTCTGTACCGTAATACCCTGTATATAGCCTCCACATTGACTCTGTACCGGTACCCCCTGTATATAGTCTCCATATTGACTCTGTACCGTAATACCCTATATATAGCCTCCACATTGACTCTGTACCGTAATACCCTGTATATAGTCTCCATATTGACTCTGTACCGGAATACCCTGTATATAGCCTCCACATTGACTCTGTACCGGTACCCCTGTATATAGCCTCCACATTGACTCTGTACCGGTACCCCTGTATATAGCCTCCACATTGACTCTGTACCGGTACCCCTGTATATAGCCTCCACATTGACTCTGTACCGTAATACCCTGTATATAGCCTCCACATTGACTCTGTACCGGTACCCCCTTGTATATATATACCCCCTGTATAGTCTCGCTATTGTTATTTTACTGCTCTTTAATTATTTGTTACTTTTATTTCAAACTGCATTGTTGGTTAAGAGCTTGTCAGTAAGCATTTCACTGTAAGCTCTACACCTGTTGTATTCGGGCGCATGTGACATAAAATGTGATTTGATTTGATTGTTCTGATGCTGGCCGGCCAACCGTGATGGGTGCGTCAGCAGTGTAGGCTGTCGGCTTATAATTGGATCTGTGAGCTGACTCTTGAGTCCTCGGTCGTTCAGGGCTGTAAAGATGCCTGCCATGGCCTGTAGGTTGGAGGGATCTAGTACCGGTCTGATCCCTGCCATGACCTGTAGGTTGGAGGGATCTAGTACCGGTCGGATCCCTGCCATGACCTGTAGGTTGGAGGGGTCTAGTACCGGTCTGATCCCTGCCATGGCCTGTAGGTTGGAGGGATCTAGTACCGGTCTGATCCCTGCCATGACCTGTAGGTTGGAGGGGTTTCTAGTACCGGTCTGATCCCTGCCATGACCTGTAGGTTGGAGGGGTCTAGTACCGGTCTGATCCCTGGCCTGTAGGTTGGCGTGGTCTAGTACCGGTCTGATCCCTGCCATGACCTGTATGTTGGAAGGGTCTAGTACCGGTCTGATCCCTGGCCTGTAGGTTGGAGGGGTCTAGTACCGGTCTGATCCCTGGCCTGTAGGTTGGAGGGGTCTAGTACCGGTCTGATCCCTGGCCTGTAGGTTGGAGGGGTCTAGTACCGGTCTGATCCCTGGCCTGTAGGTTGGAGGGGTCTAGTACCGGTCTGATCCCTGGGCTGTAGGTTGGCGTGGTCTAGTACCGGTCTGATCCATGGCCTGTAGGTTGGCGTGGTCTAGTACCGGTCTGATCCATGGCCTGTAGGTTGGCGTGGTCTAGTACCGGTCTGATCCATGGCCTGTAGGTTGGAGGGGTCTAGTACCGGTCTGTCTAGATCCCCAGAGGGCAGCCCTCTGGCATATAGGGCAGCCCTCTGGCATATAGGGCAGCCCTCTGGCATATAGGGCAGCCCTCTGGCATATAGGGCAGCCCTCTGGCATAGAGGGCAGCCCTCTGGTATATAGGGCAGCCCTCTGGTATATTTCTGAATAATGTAGTGCCTGTGTAGGGAATAGGGTGCTGTATTGGACACTTCCAGTACTCATATACGGCGTTAGAGAGACAGAGACCAATGGACAGCAGTCAGGTGGGGCCAAGAGGAGAGACCAGGGCTGGGGCCAAGAGGAGAGACCAGGGCTGGGGCCAAGAGGAGAGACCAGGGCTGGGGCCTAGAGGAGAGAGAGAGAGACCAGGGCTGGGGCCAAGAGGAGAGACCAGGGCTGGTGCCAAGAGGAGAGACCAGGGCTGGGGCCAAGAGGAGAGACCAGGGCTGGGGCCAAGTGGAGAGACCAGGGCTGGGGCCAAGAGGAGAGACCAGGGCTGGGGCCAAGAGGAGAGACCAGGGCTGGGGCCAAGAGGAGAGAGAGAGAGACCAGGGCTGGGGCCAAGAGGAGAGACCAGGGCTGGGGCCAAGAGGAGAGACCAGGGCTGGGGCCAAGAGGAGAGACCAGGGCTGGGGCCAAGCGGGAGACCAGGGCTGGGGCCAAGAGGAGAGACCAGGGCTGGGGCCAAGAGGAGAGACCAGGGCTGGGGCCAAGAGGAGAGAGAGAGACCAGGGCTGGGGCCAAGAGGAGAGACCAGGGCTGGGGCCAAGCGGGGAGACCAGGGCTGGGGCCAAGAGGAGAGAGAGAGAGAGACCAGGTCTGGGGCCAAGAGGAGAGACCAGGTCTGGGGCCAAGAGGAGAGACCAGGGCTGGGGCTAAGAGGAGAGAGAGAGAGAGACCAGGGCTGGGGCCAAGAGGAGAGACCAGGGCTGGGGCCAAGCGGGGAGACCAGGGCTGGGGCCAAGCGGAGAGACCAGGGCTGGGGCCAAGCGGAGAGACCAGGGCTGGAGCCAAGAGGAGAGAGAGAGACCAGGGCTGGGGCCAAGAGGAGAGACCAGGGCTGGGGCCAAGAGGAGAGACCAGGGCTGGGGCCAAGAGGAGAGACCAGGGCTGGGGCCAAGAGGGGAGACCAGGGCTGGGGCCAAGAGGAGAGACCAGGGCTGGGGCCAAGAGGAGAGACCAGGGCTGGGGCAAAGCGGGAGACCAGGGCTGGGGCCAAGAGGAGAGACCAGGGCTGGGGCCAAGAGGAGAGAGAGAGACCAGGGCTGGGGCCAAGAGGAGAGACCAGGGCTGGGGCCAAGCGGGAGACCAGGGCTGGGGCCAAGAGGAGAGAGAGAGAGAGACCAGGTCTGGGGCCAAGAGGAGAGACCAGGGCTGGGGCTACCAACCGTGCCAGCCTTGCCAGCTCTCTGCCAGTGCCTCGGGCTGTTCCTTCTGCATGTGTCTGTGGGTGTAACAGGGAAATCACTCTCTACTTCAGGAGATCCCTGTATGTTCCAGGCTGTTGGACGACCCCTCTTGGCTCCCCTGCCAGCTCTGCTCCGGTTATAGAACCGTGTGATTATGAAGCATGGTTTGGTCAGCCCACGCTATAGTTATAGCGTGTACAGTGAGCTGAAAAGGTAGTGGGACAATGACACATTTCTTGTTGTTTGTAAAATGATACAATGACTATGAGGTCCAAGGTCAGACTGTCAGCTTTAATTTGAGGGTATTTTCATCCACATCAGGTGACCCATTTAGAGATTACAGCCCTTTTTGTACATAGCCCCCTCCATTTTATGGGACCAAAAGTATTGGGACAAATTCACTGTGTATTAAAGTAGCCAAGCGTTTAGTATTTGGTCCCATATACCAAGCACACAATCATTACATCACGCTTGTGACTCTATGAACGTGTTGGATGTATTGGCTGTTTGTTTTGGTTGTTTTTCAGATTATTTGGTAATCTGATTAAAATGGTAAATCATGCTACCGTGATTATGGATTGTCCTGAATGAATCACTGTCCCAATACTTTTGGTCTCCCGAGTGGCGCAGAGGTCTAAGGCACTGCATCTCAGTGCTAGAGGCGTCACTACAGACCGTGGTTCGATTCCAGGCTGTATCACAAATGAGGACAGAGAGGGAGAGGGAATGGGGAAATGAGGACAGAAAGGGAGAAGGAATGGGGAAATGAGGACAGAGAGGGAGAAGGAATGGTGAAATGAGGACAGAGAGGGAGAGGGAATGGGGAAATGAGGACAGAGAGGGAGAGGGAATGGGGAAATGAGGACAGAGAGGGAGAAGGAATGGTGAAATGAGGACAGAGAGGGAGAGGGAATGGGGAAATGAGGACAGAGAGGGAGAGGGAATGGGGAAATGAGGACAGAGAGGGAGAGGGAATGGGGAAATGAGGACAGAGAGGGAGAGGGAATGGGAATGGGGAGGCAGGCAGGCTGGCTGGCTGGCTGTGTATATAGAGAAGGGTAGACAGTCCCATATCAGCTGGTTGGTCCTCTAAGTGGTTGGTGTGTTTTTAGCCTCGTTAAACGTGGCCACTTGATGCTTGCTGTTTCGTGAGTTAGAGAGCCACTGTATTGTATTGTAACTTGTTGAAACCTCCACACCAAACACCCACACTAACCCACACTATGCTACTGGCTGGGGAGAGAGACCCACACTATGCTACTGGCTGGGGAGAGAGACCCACACTATGCTACTGGCTGGGGAGAGACCCACACTATGCTAGTGGCTGGGGAGAGACCCACACTATGCTACTGGCTGGGGAGAGACCCACACTATGCTACTGGCTGGGGAGAGAGACCCACACTATGCTACTGGCTGGGGAGAGAGACCCACACTATGCTACTGGCTGGGGAGAGACCCACACTATGCTACTGGCTGGGAGAGACCCACACTATGCTACTGGCTGGGGAGAGACCCACACTATGCTACTGGCTGGGGAGAGAGACCCACACTATGCTACTGGCTGGGGAGAGAGGGAGAGAGACCCTCACTATGCTACTGGCTGGGGAGAGAGACCCTCACTATGCTACTGGCTGGGGAGAGAGACCCACACTATGCTACTGGCTGGGGAGAGACCCACACTATGCTACTGGCTGGGGAGAGACCCACACTATGCTACTGGCTGGGGAGAGACCCACACTATGCTACTGGCTGGGAGAGACCCACACTATGCTACTGGCTGGGGAGAGAGACCCACACTATGCTACTGGCTGGGGAGAGAGACCCTCACTATGCTACTGGCTGGGGAGAGAGACCCTCACTATGCTACTGGCTGGGGAGAGAGACCCACACTATGCTACTGGCTGGGGAGAGACCCACACTATGCTACTGGCTGGGGAGAGACCCACACTATGCTACTGGCTGGGGAGAGAGACCCTCACTATGCTACTGGCTGGGAGAGACCCACACTATGCTACTGGCTGGGGAGAGAGACCCACACTATGCTACTGGCTGGGGAGAGAGGGACCCTCACTATGCTACTGGCTGGGGAGAGAGGGAGAGAGACCCTCACTATGCTACTGGCTGGGGAGAGAGACCCACACTATGCTACTGGCTGGGGAGAGACCCACACTATGCTACTGGCTGGGAGAGACCCACACTATGCTACTGGCTGGGGAGAGACCCACACTATGCTACTGGCTGGGGAGAGAGACCCACACTATGCTACTGGCTGGGGAGAGAGACCCTCACTATGCTACTGGCTGGGGAGAGACCCACACTATGCTACTGGCTGGGGAGAGAGACCCTCACTATGCTACTGGCTGGGGAGAGAGACCCACACTATGCTACTGGCTGGGGAGAGACCCACACTATGCTACTGGCTGGGAGAGACCCACACTATGCTACTGGCTGGGCAGAGACCCACACTATGCTACTGGCTGGGGAGAGACCCACACTATGCTACTGGCTGGGGAGAGAGACCCACACTATGCTACTGGCTGGGGAGAGAGGGAGAGAGACCCTCACTATGCTACTGGCTGGGGAGAGAGACTCACACTATGCTACTGGCTGGGAGAGACCCACACTATGCTACTGGCTGGGGAGAGACCCACACTATGCTACTGGCTGGGGAGAGACCCACACTATGCTACTGGCTGGGGAGAGAGACCCTCACTATGCTACTGGCTTGGGAGAGAGACCCACACTATGCTACTGGCTGGGGAGAGAGACCCACACTATGCTACTGGCTGGGGAGAGAGGGAGAGAGACCCTCACTATGCTACTGGCTGGGGAGAGAGACCCACACTGTGCTACTGGCTGGGAGAGAGAGGCAGAGGGAGAGAGACCCACACTATGCTACTGGCTGGGGAGAGAGACCCACGCTATTGGCTGAGGAGAGAGACCCACACTATGCTACTGGCTGAGGAGAGAGACCCACACTATGCTACTGGCTGGGGAGAGAGACCCACACTATGCTACTGGCTGGGGAGAGAAACCCACACTATTGGCTGAGGAGAGAGACCCACACTATGCTACTTGCTGGGGAGAGAGACCCACGCTATGCTACTGGCTGGGGAGAGAGGGAGAGAGACCCTCACTATGCTACTGACTGGGAGAGAGACCCACGCTATGCTACTGGCTGGGGAGAGAGACCCACGCTATGCTACTGGCTGGGGAGAGAGACCTATGCTACTGGCTGGGAGAGAGAGGCAGAGGGAGAGAGACCCACGCTATGCTACTGGCTGGGAGAGAGAGGCAGAGGGAGAGAGACCCACACTATGCTACTGGCTGGGAGAGAGGGAGAAACCCCACGCTATGCTACTGGCTGGGGAGAGAGGGAGAGAGACCCTCACTATGCTACTGGCTGGGGAGAGAGACCCTCACTATGCTACTGGCTGGGAGAGAGACCCACACTATGCTACTGGCTGGGGAGAGACCCACACTATGCTACTGGCTGGGGAGAGACCCACACTATGCTACTGGCTGGGGAGAGACCCACACTATGCTACTGGCTGGGGAGAGACCCACACTATGCTACTGGCTGGGGAGAGAGACCCACACTATGCTACTGGCTGGGGAGAGAGACCCTCACTATGCTACTGGCTGGGGAGAGACCCTCACTATGCTACTGGCTGGGGAGAGAGACCCACATTATGCTACTGGCTGGGGAGAGACCCACACTATGCTACTGGCTGGGGAGAGACCCACACTATGCTACTGGCTGGGGAGAGAGACCCTCACTATGCTACTGGCTTGGGAGAGACCCACACTATGCTACTGGCTGGGGAGAGAGACCCACACTATGCTACTGGCTGGGGAGAGAGGGAGAGAGACCCTCACTATGCTACTGGCTGGGGAGAGAGGGAGAGAGACCCTCACTATGCTACTGGCTGGGGAGAGAGACCCACACTATGCTACTGGCTGGGGAGAGACCCACACTATGCTACTGGCTGGGGAGAGACCCACACTATGCTACTGGCTGGGGAGAGACCCACACTATGCTACTGGCTGGGGAGAGACCCACACTATGCTACTGGCTGGGGAGAGACCCACACTATGCTACTGGCTGGGGAGAGAGACCCACACTATGCTACTGGCTGGGGAGAGAGACCCTCACTATGCTACTGGCTGGGGAGAGAGACCCACACTATGCTACTGGCTGGGGAGAGAGACCCTCACTATGCTACTGGCTGGGGAGAGAGACCCACACTATGCTACTGGCTGGGGAGAGACCCACACTATGCTACTGGCTGGGGAGAGACCCACACTATGCTACTGGCTGGGCAGAGACCCACACTATGCTACTGGCTGGGGAGAGACCCACACTATGCTACTGGCTGGGGAGAGACCCACACTATGCTACTGGCTGGGGAGAGAGGGAGAGAGACCCTCACTATGCTACTGGCTGGGGAGAGAGACCCACACTATGCTACTGGCTGGGGAGAGAGGGAGAGAGACCCTCACTATGCTACTGGCTGGGGAGAGAGACCCACACTATGCTACTGGCTGGGGAGAGAGACCCACGCTATTGGCTGAGGAGAGAGACCCACACTATGCTACTGGCTGAGGAGAGAGACCCACACTATGCTACTGGCTGGGGAGAGAGACCCACACTATGCTACTGGCTGGGGAGAGAAACCCACACTATTGGCTGAGGAGAGAGACCCACACTATGCTACTGGCTGGGGAGAGAGACCCACGCTATGCTACTGGCTGGGGAGAGAGGGAGAGAGACCCTCACTATGCTACTGACTGGGAGAGAGACCCACGCTATGCTACTGGCTGGGGAGAGAGACCCACGCTATGCTACTGGCTGGGGAGAGAGACCTATGCTACTGGCTGGGAGAGAGAGGCAGAGGGAGAGAGAGACCCACGCTATGCTACTGGCTGGGAGAGAGAGGCAGAGGGAGAGAGACCCACACTATGCTACTGGCTGGGAGAGAGGGAGAAACCCCACGCTATGCTACTGGCTGGGGAGAGAGGGAGAGAGACCCTCACTATGCTACTGGCTGGGAGAGAGACCCACGCTATGCTACTGGCTGGGGAGAGAGACCCACGCTATGCTACTGGCTGGGGAGAGAGACCCTCACTATGCTACTGGCTGGGGAGAGAGGGAGAGAGACCCACACTATGCTACTGGCTGGGGAGAGAGACCCACACTATGCTACTGGCTTGGGAGAGAGACCCACACTATGCTACTGGCTGGGGAGAGAGACCCACACTATGCTACTGGCTGGGGAGAGAGGGAGAGAGACCCTCACTATGCTACTGGCTGGGGAGAGAGACCCACACTATGGTAGTGGCTGTGGAGAGATACCCACACTATGCTACTGGCTGGGGAGAGAGGGAGAGGTAGAGAGACCCACACTATGCTACTGGCTGGGGATAGAGGGAGAGAGACCCACACTATGCTACTGGCTGGGGATAGAGGGAGAGAGACCCACACTATGCTACTGGCTGGGGATAGAGGGAGAGAGACCCACACTATGCTACTGGCTGGGGATAGAGGGAGAGAGACCCACACTATGCTACTGGCTGGGGAGAGAGACCCACACTGCTACTGGCTGGGGAGAGAGACCCACACTATACTACTGGCTGGGGAGAGAGACCCACACTATGCTACTGGCTGGGAGAGAGACCCACACTATGCTAGTGGCTGGGGAGAGAGACCCACACTATGCTACTGGCTGGGAGAGAGACCCATGCTATGCTACTGGCTGGGAGAGAGAGACCTATGCTACTGGCTGGTGAGAGAGACCTATGCTACTGGCTGGGAGAGAGAGGCAGAGGGAGAGAGACCCACTCTATGCTACTGGCTGGGGGAGAGAGGCAGAGGGAGAGAGACCCACTCTATGCTACTGGCTGGGGGAGAGAGGCAGAGGGAGAGAGACCCACTCTATGCTACTGGCTGGGGAGAGAGACCCACTCTATGCTACTGGCTGGGAGAGAGACCCATGCTATGCTACTGGCTGGGGAGAGAGAGGCAGAGGGAGAGAGACCCACTCTATGCTACTGGCTGGGGAGAGAGGCAGAGGGAGAGAGACCCACGCTATGCTACTGGCTGGGAGAGAGGGAGAAACCCACGCTGTGCTACCGGCTGGGGGAGAGAGAGGCAGAGGGAGAGAGACCCACTCTATGCTACTGGCTGGGGAGAGAGAGGCAGAGGGAGAGAGACCCACGCTATGCTACTGGCTGGGGGAGAGAGAGGCAGAGGGAGAGAGACCCACGCTATGCTACCGGCTGGGGGAGAGAGAGGCAGAGGGAGAGAGACCCACGCTATGCTACTGGCTGGGGGAGAGAGGCAGAGGGAGAGAGACCTATGCTACTGGCTGGGAGAGAGGCAGAGGGAGAGAGACCCACTCTATGCTACTGGCTGGGGAGAGAGGCAGAGGGAGAGAGACCCACGCTATGCTACTGGCTGGGAGAGAAGGAGAAACCCACGCTGTGCTACCGGCTGGGGAGAGAGAGGCAGAGGGAGAGAGACCCACGCTATGCTACTGGCTGGGAGAGAGAGGGAGAGGGAGAGAGACCCACGCTATGCTACTGGCTGGAGAGAGAGGCAGAGGGAGAGAGACCTATGCTACCGGCTGGGGGAGAGAGAGGCAGAGGGAGAGAGACCCACGCTATGCTACTGGCTGGAGAGAGAGGCAGAGGGAGAGAGACCTATGCTACTGGCTGGGAGAGAGGCAGAGGGAGAGAGACCCACTCTATGCTACTGGCTGGGGGAGAGAGGCAGAGGGAGAGAGACCCACGCTATGCTACTGGCTGGGGGAGAGAGGCAGAGGGAGAGAGACCCACGCTATGCTACTGGCTGGGGAGAGACCCACACTATGCTACTGGCTGGGGAGAGAGACCCTCACTATGCTACTGGCTTGGGAGAGACCCACACTATGCTACTGGCTGGGGAGAGAGACCCACACTATGCTACTGGCTGGGGAGAGAGGGAGAGAGACCCTCACTATGCTACTGGCTGGGGAGAGAGGGAGAGAGACCCTCACTATGCTACTGGCTGGGGAGAGAGACCCACACTATGCTACTGGCTGGGGAGAGACCCACACTATGCTACTGGCTGGGGAGAGACCCACACTATGCTACTGGCTGGGGAGAGACCCACACTATGCTACTGGCTGGGGAGAGACCCACACTATGCTACTGGCTGGGGAGAGAGACCCACACTATGCTACTGGCTGGGGAGAGAGACCCTCACTATGCTACTGGCTGGGGAGAGACCCACACTATGCTACTGGCTGGGGAGAGAGACCCTCACTATGCTACTGGCTGGGGAGAGAGACCCACACTATGCTACTGGCTGGGGAGAGACCCACACTATGCTACTGGCTGGGGAGAGACCCACACTATGCTACTGGCTGGGCAGAGACCCACACTATGCTACTGGCTGGGGAGAGACCCACACTATGCTACTGGCTGGGGAGAGAGACCCACACTATGCTACTGGCTGGGGAGAGAGGAGAGAGACCCTCACTATGCTACTGGCTGGGGAGAGAGACCCACACTATGCTACTGGCTGGGGAGAGAGACCCACGCTATTGGCTGAGGAGAGAGACCCACACTATGCTACTGGCTGAGGAGAGAGACCCACACTATGCTACTGGCTGGGGAGAGAGACCCACACTATGCTACTGGCTGGGGAGAGAAACCCACACTATTGGCTGAGGAGAGAGACCCACACTATGCTACTGGCTGGGGAGAGAGACCCACGCTATGCTACTGGCTGGGGAGAGAGGGAGAGAGACCCTCACTATGCTACTGACTGGGAGAGAGACCCACGCTATGCTACTGGCTGGGGAGAGACCCACGCTATGCTACTGGCTGGGGAGAGAGACCTATGCTACTGGCTGGGAGAGAGAGGCAGAGGGAGAGAGAGACCCACGCTATGCTACTGGCTGGGAGAGAGAGGCAGAGGGAGAGAGACCCACACTATGCTACTGGCTGGGAGAGAGGGAGAAACCCCACGCTATGCTACTGGCTGGGGAGAGAGGGAGAGAGACCCTCACTATGCTACTGGCTGGGAGAGAGACCCACGCTATGCTACTGGCTGGGGAGAGAGACCCACGCTATGCTACTGGCTGGGGAGAGAGACCCTCACTATGCTACTGGCTGGGGAGAGAGGGAGAGAGACCCTCACTATGCTACTGGCTGGGGAGAGAGACCCACACTATGCTACTGGCTTGGGAGAGAGACCCACACTATGCTACTGGCTGGGGAGAGAGACCCACACTATGCTACTGGCTGGGGAGAGAGGGAGAGAGACCCTCACTATGCTACTGGCTGGGGAGAGAGACCCACACTATGGTAGTGGCTGTGGAGAGATACCCACACTATGCTACTGGCTGGGGAGAGAGGGAGAGGTAGAGAGACCCACACTATGCTACTGGCTGGGGATAGAGGGAGAGAGACCCACACTATGCTACTGGCTGGGGATAGAGGGAGAGAGACCCACACTATGCTACTGGCTGGGGATAGAGGGAGAGAGACCCACACTATGCTACTGGCTGGGGATAGAGGGAGAGAGACCCACACTATGCTACTGGCTGGGGAGAGAGACCCACACTGCTACTGGCTGGGGAGAGAGACCCACACTATACTACTGGCTGGGGAGAGAGACCCACACTATGCTACTGGCTGGGAGAGAGACCCACACTATGCTAGTGGCTGGGGAGAGAGACCCACACTATGCTACTGGCTGGGAGAGAGACCCATGCTATGCTACTGGCTGGGAGAGAGAGACCTATGCTACTGGCTGGTGAGAGAGACCTATGCTACTGGCTGGGAGAGAGGCAGAGGGAGAGAGACCCACTCTATGCTACTGGCTGGGGGAGAGAGGCAGAGGGAGAGAGACCCACTCTATGCTACTGGCTGGGGGAGAGAGGCAGAGGGAGAGAGACCCACTCTATGCTACTGGCTGGGGAGAGAGACCCACTCTATGCTACTGGCTGGGAGAGAGACCCATGCTATGCTACTGGCTGGGGGAGAGAGAGGCAGAGGGAGAGAGACCCACTCTATGCTACTGGCTGGGGGAGAGAGGCAGAGGGAGAGAGACCCACGCTATGCTACTGGCTGGGAGAGAGGGAGAAACCCACGCTGTGCTACCGGCTGGGGGAGAGAGGCAGAGGGAGAGAGACCCACTCTATGCTACTGGCTGGGGGAGAGAGAGGCAGAGGGAGAGAGACCCACGCTATGCTACTGGCTGGGGGAGAGAGAGGCAGAGGGAGAGAGACCCACGCTATGCTACCGGCTGGGGGAGAGAGAGGCAGAGGGAGAGAGACCCACGCTATGCTACTGGCTGGGGGAGAGAGGCAGAGGGAGAGAGACCTATGCTACTGGCTGGGAGAGGGCAGAGGGAGAGAGACCCACTCTATGCTACTGGCTGGGGAGAGAGAGGCAGAGGGAGAGAGACCCACGCTATGCTACTGGCTGGGAGAGAAGGAGAAACCCACGCTGTGCTACCGGCTGGGGGAGAGAGAGGCAGAGGGAGAGAGACCCACGCTATGCTACTGGCTGGGAGAGAGAGGGAGAGGGAGAGAGACCCACGCTATGCTACTGGCTGGAGAGAGAGGCAGAGGGAGAGAGACCTATGCTACCGGCTGGGGGAGAGAGGCAGAGGGAGAGAGACCCACGCTATGCTACTGGCTGGAGAGAGAGGCAGAGGGAGAGAGACCTATGCTACTGGCTGGGAGAGAGGCAGAGGGAGAGAGACCCACTCTATGCTACTGGCTGGGGGAGAGAGAGGCAGAGGGAGAGAGACCCACGCTATGCTACTGGCTGGGGGAGAGAGGCAGAGGGAGAGAGACCCACGCTATGCTACTGGCTGGGGAGAGAGAGGCAGAGGGAGAGAGACCCACTCTATGCTACTGGCTGGGAGAGAGGGAGAGAGAGAGACCCACTCTATGCTACTGGCTGGGGAGAGAGAGGCAGAGGGAGAGAGACCCACGCTATGCTACTGGCTGGGGAGAGAGGCAGAGGGAGAGAGACCCACGCTATGCTACTGGCTGGGAGAGAGGGAGAAACCCACGCTGTGCTACCGGCTGGGAGAGAGAGGGAGAGAGACCCACGCTATGCTACTGGCTGGGAGAGAGGGAGAAACCCACGCTGTGCTACCGGCTGGGAGAGAGAGGGAGAGAGACCCACGCTATGCTACTGGCTGGGAGAGAGAGGAGAGGGAGAAACCCACGCTATGCTACCGGCTGGGAGAGAGGGGAGAGGGAGAAACCCACGCTGTGCTACCGGCTGGGAGAGAGAGGGAGAGGGAGAGAGATCCACGCTATGCTACTGGCTGGGAGAGAGAGGGAGAAACCCACGCTATGCTACCGGCTGGGAGAGAGGGAGAGGGAGAAACCCACGCTATGCTACCGGCTGGGAGAGAGAGGGAGAGGGAGAAACCCACGCTGTGCTACCGGCTGGGAGAGAGAGGAGAGAGGGAGAGAGATCCACGCTATGCTACTGGCTGGGAGAGAGAGGGAGAAACCCACGCTGTGCTACCGGCTGGGAGAGAGAGGAGAGGGAGAATCCCACGCTATGCTACTGGCTGGGAGAGAGAGGGAGAAACCCACGCTGTGCTACCGGCTGGGAGAGAGAGGAGAGAGCCCTGCCCTCCTCTCCTCCTCCCTTCTCCCCCCCTCCCCTCTCCTGCCCCTTTCTCCTCCTGCCCTCCTCTCCTCCTCCCTTCTCTCCCCCTCCCCTCTCCTGCCCCTTTCTCCTCCTGCCCTGCCCTCCTCTCCTCTCCTCCTCCCTTCTCTCCCCCCTCTCCTGCCCCTTTCTCCTCCTGCCCTGCCCTGCCCTCCTCTCCTCTCCTCTCCTCTCCTCCTCCCTTCTCTCCCCCTCCCCTCTCCTGCCCCTTTCTCCTCCTGCCCTGCCCTCCTCTCCTCTCCTCTCCTCCTCCTCCCCCCCTCTCCTGCCCCTTTCTCCTCCTGCCCTGCCCTCCTCTCCTCCTCCCTTCTCCCCCCCCTCCCCTCTCCTGCCCCTTTCTCCTCCTGCCCTGCCCTCCTCTCCTCCTCCCTTCTCCTCCTCCCATCATCTCCCTCCTTCTCCTCCTCTCCTCTCCTCCTCCTCCTCCTCCTCCTCCTCCTCCTCCTCCTCCTCCCTCCTCCTCCCTCCTCCCTCCTCCTCTCCTCTCCTCCCCCCATATCCTCCCCCCCCCTCCTCTCCCTCTCCTCTCCTCTCCTCCTCCCCATATCCTCTCCTCTCCCCCTCTCTCCTCTCCTCTCTCTCCTCTCCTCTCCTCTCCTCTCCTCTCCCTCTCCTCTCCTCTCCTCTCCTCTCCTCTCCTCTCCTCTCCTCTCCTCTCCTCTCCTCTCCCCCATATCCTCTCCTCTCCTCTCCCCCTCTCTCCATATCCTCTCCTCTCCCCCTCTCCTCTCCTCTCCTCCTCCCCCCCCATATCCTCTCCTCTCCTCTCCTCTCCTCTCCTCTCCTCTCCTCTCCTCTCCTCTCCTCTCCCCTCTCCTCTCCTCTCCTCTCCTCTCCTCTCCAAGTGCTGTAGAAGGAGGAATATTAAAGTGTAGCTGGGTGTGTGATGTGTGTGGGAGTGTATGAACCCCGAGCGTATTGATTTGTCTATATGTAACCCACCTAGTGTAACACTCCACAACCAACCAGCCCACCTCCAGTAGATGAGATGAGTGGATGGATGTGGGCAGGGTGGAAAGGAAATATATATTAGGCCTTATTTTGCGTGTTCCAACTAGTAAGTGACCTAGATTTAATGGAGAAACATCCACAGTTCTGATTTACTTCCCTTGGTTACAGCTATTCATTAGTCCATCAGAAGATTCCTCAAGGGTAGAAGTTAGATCTTAGTCGGCAACTAGGTTGAAGTGCATGGGTTGGTTCCATGAGAGGGGAAGTAGACTGCCAGTGACCCTGTTTATCATTGCTTTGGGTGTGTGTCTTGTTTCTCTGCTATCGCCTCTCAGGTCTGCCTCGGTTGTTTCTCTGTTATCGCCTCTCAGGTCTGCCTCGGTTGTTTCTCTGTTATCGCCTCTCAGGTCTGCCTCGGTTGTTTCTCTGTTATCGCCTCTCAGGTCTGCCTCTTGTTTCTCTGCTATCGCCTCTCAGGTCTGCCTCTTGTTTCTCTCCTATCGCCTCTCTGGTCTGCCTCTTGTTTCTCTGTTATCGCCTCTCAGGTCTGCCTCTTGTTTCTCTCCTATCGCCTCTCTGGTCTGCCTCTTGTTTCTCTCCTATCGCCTCTCAGGTCTGCCTCTTGTTTCTCTCCTATCGCCTCTCTGGTCTGCCTCTTGTTTCTCTGTTATCGCCTCTCTGGTCTGCTTCGGTTGTTTCTCTGCTATCACCTCTCTAATCTGCCTCGGTTGTTTCTCTGCTATCGGCTCTCAGGTCTGCCTCGGTTGTTTCTCTGCTATCGCCTCTCTGGTCTGCCTCGGTTGTTTCTCTGCTATCGCCTCTCTGGTCTGCCTCGGTTGTTTCTCTGCTATCACCTCTCTAGTCTTCCTCGGTTGTTTCTCTGCTATCACCTCTCTAGTCTGTCTCGGTTGTTTCTCTGCTATCGACTCTCTGGTCTGCCTCGGTTGTTTCCTTCCCTTTAGTAAGGCAAGCCAAGCTCAAAGCTTCTTCTCTCTCTCCTGGGGGTGTCTACCTGGCTGAGTAGGTCTGTGTCCCTGCCTGGGGGTGTCTACCTGGCTGAGTAGGTCTGTGTCCCTGCCTGGGGGTGTCTACCTGGCTGAGTAGGTCTGTGTCCCTGCCTGGGGGTGTCTACCTGGCTTAGTAGGTCTGTGTCCCTGCCTGGGGGTGTCTACCTGGCTGAGTAAGGTCTGTGTCCCTGCCTGGAGGTGTTTACCTGGCTTAGTAGGTCTGTGTACCTGCCTGGGGGTGTCTACCTGGCTGAGTAGGTCTGTGTCCCTGCCTGGGGGTGTCGACCTGGCTGAATAGGTTTGTGTCCCTGCCTGGGTTGTGTCCACTCAGAGGCTAGGAGGTGTTGATGGTTGTGTTGTAACATGGTCCTATATGGGGTCTCTAGGTGTTGATGGTTGTGTTGTAACATGGTCCTATATGGGGTCTCTAGGTGTTGATGGTTGTGTTGTAACATGGTCCTATATGGGGTCTCTAGGAGGTGTTGATGGTTGTGTTGTAACATGGTCCTATATGGGTCTCTAGGAGGTGTTGATGGTTGTGTTGTAACATGGTCCTATATGGGGTCTCTAGGAGGTGTTGATGGTTGTGTTGTAACATGGTCCTATATGGGGTCTCTAGGATGTGTTGATGGTTGTGTTGTAACATGGTCCTATATGGGGTCTCTAGGAGGTGTTGATGGTTGTGTTGTAACATGGTCCTATATGGGGTCTCTAGGTGTTGATGGTTGTGTTGTAACATGGTCCTATATGGGGTCTCTAGGTGTTGATGGTTGTGTTGTAACATGGTCCTATATGGGGTCTCTAGGTGGTGTTGATGGTTGTGTTGTAACATGGTCCTCTATGGGGTCTCTAGGTGTTGATGGTTGTGTTGTAACATGGTCCTATATGGGGTCTCTAGGATGTGTTGATGGTTGTGTTGTAACATGGTCCTATATGGGGTCTCTAGGAGGTGTTGATGGTTGTGTTGTAACATGGTCCTATATGGGGTCTCTAGGTGTTGATGGTTGTGTTGTAACATGGTCCTATATGGGGTCTCTAGGTGTTGATGGTTGTGTTGTAACATGGTCCTATATGGGGTCTCTAGATGGTGTTGATGGTTGTGTTGTAACATGGTCCTATATGGGGTCTCTAGGTGTTGATGGTTGTGTTGTAACATGGTCCTATATGGGGTCTCTAGGAGGTGTTGATGGTTGTGTTGTAACATGGTCCTATATGGGGTCTCTAGGAGGTGTTGATGGTTGTGTTGTAACATGGTCCTATATGGGGTCTCTAGGATGTGTTGATGGTTGTGTTGTAACATGGTCCTATATGGGGTCTCTAGGAGGTGTTGATGGTTGTGTTGTAACATGGTCCTATATGGGGTCTCTAGGTGTTGATGGTTGTGTTGTAACATGGTCCTATATGGGGTCTCTAGGTGTTGATGGTTGTGTTGTAACATGGTCCTATATGGGGTCTCTAGGAGGTGTTGATGGTTGTGTTGTAACATGGTCCTATATGGGGTCTCTAGGTGTTGATGGTTGTGTTGTAACATGGTCCTATATTGGGTCTCTAGGAGGTGTTGATGGTTGTGTTATAACATGGTCCTATATGGGGTCTCTAGGTGTTGATGGTTGTTTTATAACATGGTCCTATATGGGGTCTCTAGGAGGTGTTGATGGTTGTGTTGTAACATGGTCCTATATGGGGTCTCTAGGTGTTGATGGTTGTGTTGTAACATGGTCCTATATGGAGTCTCTAGGTGGTGTTGATGGTTGTGTTGTAACATGGTCCTATATGGGGTCTCTAGGTGGTGTTGATGGTTGTGTTGTAACATGGTCCTATATGGGGTCTCTAGGTGGTGTTGATGGTTGTGTTGTAACATGGTCCTATATGGGGTCTCTAGGTGTTGATGGTTGTGTTGTAACATGGTCCTATATGGGGTCTCTAGGTGTGTGATGGTTGTGTTGTAACATGGTCCTATATGGGGTCTCTAGGAGGTGTTGATGGTTGTGTTGTAACATGGTCCTATATGGGGTCTCTAGGAGGTGTTGATGGTTGTGTTGTAACATGGTCCTATATGGGGTCTCTAGGTGTTGATGGTTGTGTTGTAACATGGTCCTATATGGGGTCTCTAGGTGGTGTTGATGGTTGTGTTGTAACATGGTCCTATGTGGGGTCTCTAGGTGTTGATGGTTGTGTTGTAACATGGTCCTATATGGGGTCTCTAGGTGTTGATGGTTGTGTTGTAACATGGTCCTATATGGGGTCTCTAGGAGGTGTTGATGGTTGTGTTGTAACATGGTGCCATATGGGGTCTCTAGGAGGTGTTGATGGTTGTGTTGTAACATGGTCCTATATGGGGTCTCTAGGTGGTGTTGATGGTTGTGTTGTAACATGGTCCTATATGGGGTCTCTAGGAGGTGTTGAAGGTTGTGTTGTAACATGGTCCTATATGGGGTCTCTAGGTGGTGTTGATGGTTGTGTTGTAACATGGTCCTATATGGGGTCTCTAGGTGGTGTTGATGGTTGTGTTGTAACATGGTCCTATATGGGGTCTCTAGGTGTTGATGGTTGTGTTGTAACATGGTCCTATATGGGGTCTCTAGGAGGTGTTGATGGTTGTGTTGTAACATGGTCCTATATGGGGTCTCTAGGAGGTGTTGATGGTTGTGTTGTAACATGGTCCTATATGGGGTCTCTAGGTGTTGATGGTTGTGTTGTAACATGGTCCTATATGGGGTCTCTAGGAGGTGTTGATGGTTGTGTTGTAACATGGTCCTATATGGGGTCTCTAGGAGGTGTTGATGGTTGTGTTGTAACATGGTCCTATATGGGGTCTCTAGGTGTTGATGGTTGTGTTGTAACATGGTCCTATATGGGGTCTCTAGGAGGTGTTGATGGTTGTGTTGTAACATGGTCCTATATGGGGTCTCTAGGAGGTGTTGATGGTTGTGTTGTAACATGATCCTATATGGGGTCTCTAGGTGTTGATGGTTGTGTTGTAACATGGTCCTATATGGGGTCTCTAGGTGTTGATGGTTGTGTTGTAACATGGTCCTATATGGGGTCTCTAGGAGGTGTTGATGGTTGTGTTGTAACATGGTCCTATATGGGGTCTCTAGGTGGTGTTGATGGTTGTGTTGTAACATGGTCCTATATGGGGTCTGTAGGAGGTGTTGATGGTTGTGTTGTAACATGGTCCTATATGGGGTCTCTAGGTGTTGATGGTTGTGTTGTAACATGGTCCTATATGGGGTCTCTAGGTGTTGATGGTTGTGTTGTAACATGGTCCTATATGGGGTCTCTAGGAGGTGTTGATGGTTGTGTTGTAACATGGTGCCATATGGGGTCTCTAGGAGGTGTTGATGGTTGTGTTTTAACATGGTCCTATATGGGGTCTCTAGGTGTTGATGGTTGTGTTGTAACATGGTCCTATATGGGGTCTCTAGGTGTTGATGGTTGTGTTGTAACATGGTCCTATATGGGGTCTCTAGGAGGTGTTGATGGTTGTGTTGTAACATGGTCCTATATGGGGTCTCTAGGTTTTGATGGTTGTGTTGTAACATGGTCCTATATGGGGTCTCTAGGTGTTGATGGTTGTGTTGTAACATGGTCCTATATGGGGTCTCTAGGAGGTGTTGATGGTTGTGTTGTAACATGGTCCTATATGGGGTCTCTAGGTGTTGATGGTTGTGTTGTAACATGGTCCTATATGGGGTCTGTAGGAGGTGTTGATGGTTGTGTTGTAACATGGTCCCTATATGGGGTCTCTAGGAGGTGTTGATGGTTGTGTTGTAACATGGTCCTTATGGGGTCTCTAGGAGGTGTTGATGGTTGTGTTGTAACATGGTCCTATATGGGGTCTCTAGGTGTTGATGGGTGTGTTGTAACATGGTACTATATGGGGTCTCTAGGTGGTGTTGATGGTTGTGTTGTAACATGGTCCTATATGGGGTCTCTAGGTGTTGATGGGTGTGTTGTAACATGGTCCTATATGGGGTCTCTAGGTGGTGTTGATGGTTGTGTTGTAACATGGTCCTATATGGGGTCTCTAGGAGGTGTTGATGGTTGTGTTGTAACATGGTCCTATATGGGGTCTCTAGGAGGTGTTGATGGTTGTGTTGTAACATGGTCCTATATGGGGTCTCTAGGTGTTGATGGTTGTGTTGTAACATGGTCCTATATGGGGTCTCTAGGTGTTGATGGTTGTGTTGTAACATGGTCCTATATGGGGTCTCTAGGAGGTGTTGATGGTTGTGTTGTAACATGGTCCTATATGGGGTCTCTAGGAGGTGTTGATGGTTGTGTTGTAACATGGTCCTATATGGGGTCTCTAGGTGTTGATGGTTGTGTTGTAACATGGTCCTATATGGGGTCTCTAGGTGGTGTTGATGGTTGTGTTGTAACATGGTCCTATATGGGGTCTCTAGGTGGTGTTGATGGTTGTGTTGTAACATGGTCCTATATGGGGTCTCTAGGAGGTGTTGATGGTTGTGTTGTAACATGGTCCTATATGGGGTCTCTAGGAGGTGTTGATGGTTTGTGTTGTAACATGGTCCTATATGGGGTCTCTAGGTGTTGATGGTTGTGTTGTAACATGGTCCTATATGGGGTCTCTAGGTGTTGATGGTTGTGTTGTAACATGGTCCTATATGGGGTCTCTAGGAGGTGTTGATGGTTGTGTTGTAACATGGTCCTATATGGGGTCTCTAGGTGGTGTTGATGGTTGTGTTGTAACATGGTCCTATATGGGGTCTGCTAGGAGGTGTTGATGGTTGTGTTGTAACATGGTCCTATATGGGGTCTCTAGGTGTTGATGGTTGTGTTGTAACATGGTCCTATATGGGGTCTCTAGGTGTTGATGGTTGTGTTGTAACATGGTCCTATATGGGGTCTCTAGGAGGTGTTGATGGTTGTGTTGTAACATGGTGCCATATGGGGTCTCTAGGAGGTGTTGATGGTTGTGTTTTAACATGGTCCTATATGGGGTCTCTAGGTGTTGATGGTTGTGTTGTAAGGTCCTATATGGGGTCTCTAGGTGTTGATGGTTGTGTTGTAACATGGTCCTATATGGGGTCTCTAGGTGTTGATGGTTGTGTTGTAACATGGTCCTATATGGGGTCTCTAGGAGGTGTTGATGGTTGTGTTGTAACATGGTCCTATATGGGGTCTCTAGGTTTTGATGGTTGTGTTGTAACATGGTCCTATATGGGGTCTCTAGGTGTTGATGGTTGTGTTGTAACATGGTCCTATATGGGGTCTCTAGGAGGTGTTGATGGTTGTGTTGTAACATGGTCCTATATGGGGTCTCTAGGTGTTGATGGTTGTGTTGTAACATGGTCCTATATGGGGTCTCTAGGAGGTGTTGATGGTTGTGTTGTAACATGGTCCTATATGGGGTCCCTAGGTGGTGTTGATGGTTGTGTTGTAACATGGTCCTATATGGGGTCTCTAGGTGTTGATGGTTGTGTTGTAACATGGTCATATATGGGGTCTCTAGGAGGTGTTGATGGTTGTGTTGTAACATGGTCCTATATGGGATCTCTAGGTGTTGATGGTTGTGTTGTAACATGGTCCTATATGGGGTCTCTAGGAGGTGTTGATGGTTGTGTTGTAACATGGTGCCTTATGGGGTCTCTAGGAGGTGTTGATGGTTGTGTTGTAACATGGTCCTATATGGGGTCTCTAGGTGTTGATGGTTGTGTTGTAACATGGTCCTATGGGGTCTCTAGGTGGTGTTGATGGGTGTGTTGTAACATGGTCCTATATGGGGTCTCTAGGTGTTGATGGGTGTGTTGTAACATGGTCTATATGGGGTCTCTAGGTGGTGTTGATGTTTGTGTTGTAACATGGTCCTATATGGGGTCTCTAGGAGGTGTTGATGGTTGTGTTGTAACATGGTCCTATATGGGTCTCTAGGAGGTGTTGATGGTTGTGTTGTAACATGGTCCTATATGGGGTCTCTAGGTGTTGATGGTTGTGTTGTAACATGGTCCTATATGGGGTCTCTAGGTGTTGATGGTTGTGTTGTAACATGGTCCTATATGGGGTCTCTAGGTGGTGTTGATGGTTGTGTTGTAACATGGTCCTATATGGGGTCTCTAGGTGTTGATGGTTGTGTTGTAACATGGTC
The DNA here is from genome assembly GCF_018296145.1 of Oncorhynchus tshawytscha. Lineage (NCBI taxonomy): Eukaryota > Metazoa > Chordata > Actinopteri > Salmoniformes > Salmonidae > Oncorhynchus > Oncorhynchus tshawytscha. Next base: position 90,725 of record NW_024609388.1, on the reverse strand, counting down.
CTATATGGGGTCTCTAGGAGGTGTTGATGGTTGTGTTGTAACATGGTCCTATATGGGGTCTCTAGGAGGTGTTGATGGTTGTGTTGTAACATGGTCCTATATGGGGTCTCTAGGAGGTGTTGATGGTTGTGTTGTAACATGGTCCTATATGGGGTCTCTAGGATGTGTTGATGGTTGTGTTGTAACATGGTCCTATATGGGGTCTCTAGGAGGTGTTGATGGTTGTGTTGTAACATGGTCCTATATGGGGTCTCTAGGTGTTGATGGTTGTGTTGTAACATGGTCCTATATGGGGTCTCTAGGTGTTGATGGTTGTGTTGTAACATGGTCCTATATGGGGTCTCTAGGTGTTGATGGTTGTGTTGTAACATGGTCCTATATGGGGTCTCTAGGTGGTTGATGGTTGTGTTGTAACATGGTCCTATATGGGGTCTCTAGGAGGTGTTGATGGTTGTGTTGTAACATGGTCCTATATGGGGTCTCTAGGTGTTGATGGTTGTGTTGTAACATGGTCCTATATGGGGTCTCTAGGAGGTGTTGATGGTTGTGTTGTAACATGGTCCTATATGGGGTCTCTAGGTGTTGATGGTTGTGTTGTAACATGGTCCTATATGGGGTCTCTAGGTGTTGATGGTTGTGTTGTAACATGGTCCTATATGGGGTCTCTAGGTGTTGATGGTTGTGTTGTAACATGGTCCTATATGGGGTCTCTAGGAGGTGTTGATGGTTGTGTTGTAACATGGTCCTATATGGGGTCTCTAGGTGGTTGATGGTTGTGTTGTAACATGGTCCTATATGGGGTCTCTAGGTGTTGATGGTTGTGTTGTAACATGGTCCTATATGGGGTCTCTAGGAGGTGTTGATGGTTGTGTTGTAACATGGTCCTATATGGGGTCTCTAGGTGTTGATGGTTGTGTTGTAACATGGTCCTATATGGGGTCTCTAGGAGGTGTTGATGGTTGTGTTGTAACATGGTCCTATATGGGGTCTCTAGGTGGTGTTGATGGTTGTGTTGTAACATGGTCCTATATGGGGTCTCTAGGTGTTGATGGTTGTGTTGTAACATGGTCCTATATGGGGTCTCTAGGTGTTGATGGTTGTGTTGTAACATGGTCCTATATGGGGTCTCTAGGTGTTGATGGTTGTGTTGTAACATGGTCCTATATGGGGTCTCTAGGAGGTGTTGATGGTTGTGTTGTAACATGGTCCTATATGGGGTCTCTAGGAGGTGTTGATGGTTGTGTTGTAACATGGTCCTATATGGGGTCTCTAGGTGTTGATGGTTGTGTTGTAACATGGTCCTATATGGGGTCTCTAGGTGGTGTTGATGGTTGTGTTGTAACATGGTCCTATATGGGGTCTCTAGGTGTTGATGGTTGTGTTGTAACATGGTCCTATATGGGGTCTCTAGGTGGTGTTGATGGTTGTGTTGTAACATGGTCCTATATGGGGTCTCTAGGAGGTGTTGATGGTTGTGTTGTAACATGGTCCTATATGGGGTCTCTAGGAGGTGTTGATGGTTGTGTTGTAACATGGTCCTATATGGGGTCTCTAGGTGTTGATGGTTGTGTTGTAACATGGTCCTATATGGGGTCTCTAGGTGTGTGATGGTTGTGTTGTAACATGGTCCTATATGGGGTCTCTAGGTGTGTTGATGGTTGTGTTGTAACATGGTCCTATATGGGGTCTCTAGGTGGTGATGATGGTTGTGTTGTAACATGGTCCTATATGGGGTCTCTAGGAGGTGTTGATGGTTGTGTTGTAACATGGTCCTATATGGGGTCTCTAGGAGGTGTTGATGGTTGTGTTGTAACATGGTCCTATATGGGGTCTCTAGGAGGTGTTGATGGTTGTGTTGTAACATGGTCCTATATGGGGTCTCTAGGTGTTGATGGTTGTGTTGTAACATGGTCCTATATGGGGTCTCTAGGAGGTGTTGATGGTTGTGTTGTAACATGGTCCTATATGGGGTCTCTAGGTGTTGATGGTTGTGTTGTAACATGGTCCTATATGGGGTCTCTAGGTGTTGATGGTTGTGTTGTAACATGGTCCTATATGGGGTCTCTAGGTGTTGATGGTTGTGTTGTAACATGGTCCTATATGGGGTCTCTAGGTGGTGTTGATGGTTGTGTTGTAACATGGTCCTATATGGGGTCTCTAGGAGGTGTTGATGGTTGTGTTGTAACATGGTCCTATATGGGGTCTCTAGGTGTTGATGGTTGTGTTGTAACATGGTCCTATATGGGGTCTCTAGGAGGTGTTGATGGTTGTGTTGTAACATGGTCCTATATGGGGTCTCTAGGTGTTGATGGTTGTGTTGTAACATGGTCCTATATGGGGTCTCTAGGTGTTGATGGTTGTGTTGTAACATGGTCCTATATGGGGTCTCTAGGTGTTGATGATGGTTGTGTTGTAACATGGTCCTATATGGGGTCTCTAGGAGGTGTTGATGGTTGTGTTGTAACATGGTCCTATATGGGGTCTCTAGGTGTTGATGGTTGTGTTGTAACATGGTCCTATATGGGGTCTCTAGGTGTTGATGGTTGTGTTGTAACATGGTCCTATATGGGGTCTCTAGGAGGTGTTGATGGTTGTGTTGTAACATGGTCCTATATGGGGTCTCTAGGAGGTGTTGATGGTTGTGTTGTAACATGGTCCTATATGGGGTCTCTAGGTGGTGTTGATGGTTGTGTTGTAACATGGTCCTATATGGGGTCTCTAGGTGTGTGATGGTTGTGTTGTAACATGGTCCTATATGGGGTCTCTAGGTGGTGTTGATGGTTGTGTTGTAACATGGTCCTATATGGGGTCTCTAGGAGGTGTTGATGGTTGTGTTGTAACATGGTCCTATATGGGGTCTCTAGGTGTTGATGGTTGTGTTGTAACATGGTCCTATATGGGGTCTCTAGGAGGTGTTGATGGTTGTGTTATAACATGGTCCTATATGGGGTCTCTAGGTGTTGATGGTTGTTTTATAACATGGTCCTATATGGGGTCTCTAGGAGGTGTTGATGGTTGTGTTGTAACATGGTCCTATATGGGGTCTCTAGGTGTTGATGGTTGTGTTGTAACATGGTCCTATATGGGGTCTCTAGGAGGTGTTGATGGTTGTGTTGTAACATGGTCCTATATGGGGTCTCTAGGTGGTTGATGGTTGTGTTGTAACATGGTCCTATATGGGGTCTCTAGGTGAGGTGTTGATGGTTGTGTTGTAACATGGTCCTATATGGGGTCTCTAGGTGTTGATGGTTGTGTTGTAACATGGTCCTATATGGGGTCTCTAGGTGTTGATGGTTGTGTTGTAACATGGTCCTATATGGGGTCTCTAGGAGGTGTTGATGGTTGTGTTGTAACATGGTCCTATATGGGGTCTCTAGGAGGTGTTGATGGTTGTGTTGTAACATGGTCCTATATGGGGTCTCTAGGTGTTGATGGTTGTGTTGTAACATGGTCCTATATGGGGTCTCTAGGTGGTGTTGATGGTTGTGTTGTAACATGGTCCTATATGGGGTCTCTAGGAGGTGTTGATGGTTGTGTTGTAACATGGTCCTATATGGGGTCTCTAGGTGTTGATGGTTGTGTTGTAACATGGTCCTATATGGGGTCTCTAGGAGGTGTTGATGGTTGTGTTGTAACATGGTCCTATATGGGGTCTCTAGGTGTTGATGGTTGTGTTGTAACATGGTCCTATATGGGGTCTCTAGGTGGTGTTGATGGTTGTGTTGTAACATGGTCCTATATGGGGTCTCTAGGTGGTGTTGATGGTTGTGTTGTAACATGGTCCTATATGGGGTCTCTAGGTGTTGATGGTTGTGTTGTAACATGGTCCTATATGGGGTCTCTAGGAGGTGTTGATGGTTGTGTTGTAACATGGTCCTATATGGGGTCTCTAGGTGTGTTGATGGTTGTGTTGTAACATGGTCCTATATGGGGTCTCTAGGTGTTGATGGTTGTGTTGTAACATGGTCCTATATGGGGTCTCTAGGTGTTGATGGTTGTGTTGTAACATGGTCCTATATGGGGTCTCTAGGAGGTGTTGATGGTTGTGTTGTAACATGGTCCTATATGGGGTCTCTAGGTGTTGATGGTTGTGTTGTAACATGGTCCTATATGGGGTCTCTAGGTGTTGATGGTTGTGTTGTAACATGGTCCTATATGGGGTCTCTAGGTGTTGATGGTTGTGTTGTAACATGGTCCTATATGGGGTCTCTAGGTGTTGATGGTTGTGTTGTAACATGGTCCTATATGGGGTCTCTAGGTGTTGATGGTTGTGTTGTAACATGGTCCTATATGGGGTCTCTAGGTGTTGATGGTTGTGTTGTAACATGGTCCTATATGGGGTCTCTAGGAGGTGTTGATGGTTGTGTTGTAACATGGTCCTATATGGGGTCTCTAGGTGTTGATGGTTGTGTTGTAACATGGTCCTATATGGGGTCTCTAGGAGGTGTTGATGGTTGTGTTGTAACATGGTCCTATATGGGGTCTCTAGGTGGTGTTGATGGTTGTGTTGTAACATGGTCCTATATGGGGTCTCTAGGTGTTGATGGTTGTGTTGTAACATGGTCCTATATGGGGTCTCTAGGAGGTGTTGATGGTTGTGTTGTAACATGGTCCTATATGGGGTCTCTAGGTGTTGATGGTTGTGTTGTAACATGGTCCTATATGGGGTCTCTAGGAGGTGTTGATGGTTGTGTTGTAACATGGTCCTATATGGGGTCTCTAGGAGGTGTTGATGGTTGTGTTGTAACATGGTCCTATATGGGGTCTCTAGGAGGTGTTGATGGTTGTGTTGTAACATGGTCCTATATGGGGTCTCTAGGTGTTGATGGTTGTGTTGTAACATGGTCCTATATGGGGTCTCTAGGTGGTGTTGATGGTTGTGTTGTAACATGGTCCTATATGGGGTCTCTAGGTGGTGTTGATGGTTGTGTTGTAACATGGTCCTATATGGGGTCTCTAGGTGGTGTTGATGGTTGTGTTGTAACATGGTCCTATATGGGGTCTCTAGGTGTTGATGGTTGTGTTGTAACATGGTCCTATATGGGGTCTCTAGGTGTTGATGGTTGTGTTGTAACATGGTCCTATATGGGGTCTCTAGGAGGTGTTGATGGTTGTGTTGTAACATGGTCCTATATGGGGTCTCTAGGAGGTGTTGATGGTTGTGTTGTAACATGGTCCTATATGGGGTCTCTAGGTGTTGATGGTTGTGTTGTAACATGGTCCTATATGGGGTCTCTAGGTGGTGTTGATGGTTGTGTTGTAACATGGTCCTATATGGGGTCTCTAGGTGTTGATGGTTGTGTTGTAACATGGTCCTATATGGGGTCTCTAGGTGTTGATGGTTGTGTTGTAACATGGTCCTATATGGGGTCTCTAGGTGGTGTTGATGGTTGTGTTGTAACATGGTCCTATATGGGGTCTCTAGGAGGTGTTGATGGTTGTGTTGTAACATGGTCCTAATGGGGTCTCTATGTTGATGGTTGTGTTGTAACATGGTCCTATATGGGGTCTCTAGGTGGTGTTGATGGTTGTGTTGTAACATGGTCCTATATGGGGTCTCTAGGTGGTGTGATGGTTGTGTTGTAACATGGTCCTATATGGGGTCTCTAGGTGGTGTTGATGGTTGTGTTGTAACATGGTCCTATATGGGGTCTCTAGGTGTTGATGGTTGTGTTGTAACATGGTCCTATATGGGGTCTCTAGGTGGTGTTGATGGTTGTGTTGTAACATGGTCCTATATGGGGTCTCTAGGAGGTGTTGATGGTTGTGTTGTAACATGGTCCTATATGGGGTCTCTAGGTGTTGATGGTTGTGTTGTAACATGGTCCTATATGGGGTCTCTAAGGTGTTGATGGTTGTGTTGTAACATGGTCCTATATGGGGTCTCTAGGAGGTGTTGATGGTTGTGTTGTAACATGGTCCTATATGGGGTCTCTAGGTGTTGATGGTTGTGTTGTAACATGGTCCTATATGGGGTCTCTAGGTGTTGATGGTTGTGTTGTAACATGGTCCTATATGGGGTCTCTAGGAGGTGTTGATGGTTGTGTTGTAACATGGTCCTATATGGGGTCTCTAGGTGGTGTTGATGGTTGTGTTGTAACATGGTCCTATATGGGGTCTCTAGGAGGTGTTGATGGTTGTGTTGTAACATGGTCCTATATGGGGTCTCTAGGTGTTGATGGTTGTGTTGTAACATGGTCCTATATGGGGTCTCTAGGTGTGTTGATGGTTGTGTTGTAACATGGTCCTATATGGGGTCTCTAGGTGGTGTTGATGGTTGTGTTGTAACATGGTCCATATGGGGTCTCTAGGAGGTGTTGATGGTTGTGTTGTAACATGGTCCTATATGGGGTCTCTAGGTGTTGATGGTTGTGTTGTAACATGGTCCTATATGGGGTCTCTAGGTGTTGATGGTTGTGTTGTAACATGGTCCTATATGGGGTCTCTAGGTGTTGATGGTTGTGTTGTAACATGGTCCTATATGGGGTCTCTAGGAGGTGTTGATGGTTGTGTTGTAACATGGTCCTATATGGGGTCTCTAGGTGTTGATGGTTGTGTTGTAACATGGTCCTATATGGGGTCTCTAGGTGTGTTGATGGTTGTGTTGTAACATGGTCCTATATGGGGTCTCTAGGAGGTGTTGATGGTTGTGTTGTAACATGGTCCTATATGGGGTCTCTAGGTGTTGATGGTTGTGTTGTAACATGGTCCTATATGGGGTCTCTAGGTGTTGATGGTTGTGTTGTAACATGGTCCTATATGGGGTCTCTAGGTGGTGTTGATGGTTGTGTTGTAACATGGTCCTATATGGGGTCTCTAGGTGTTGATGGTTGTGTTGTAACATGGTCCTATATGGGGTCTCTAGGTGGTGTTGATGGTTGTGTTGTAACATGGTCCTATATGGGGTCTCTAGGTGTTGATGGTTGTGTTGTAACATGGTCCTATATGGGGTCTCTAGGAGGTGTTGATGGTTGTGTTGTAACATGGTCCTATATGGGGTCTCTAGGTGGTGTTGATGGTTGTGTTGTAACATGGTCCTATATGGGGTCTCTAGGTGGTGTTGATGGTTGTGTTGTAACATGGTCCTATATGGGGTCTCTAGGTGGTGTTGATGGTTGTGTTGTAACATGGTCCTATATGGGGTCTCTAGGTGTTGATGGTTGTGTTGTAACATGGTCCTATATGGGGTCTCTAGGTGGTGTTGATGGTTGTGTTGTAACATGGTCCTATATGGGGTCTCTAGGAGGTGTTGATGGTTGTGTTGTAACATGGTCCTATATGGGGTCTCTAGGTGGTGTTGATGGTTGTGTTGTAACATGGTCCTATATGGGGTCTCTAGGTGGTGTTGATGGTTGTGTTGTAACATGGTCCTATATGGGGTCTCTAGGAGGTGTTGATGGTTGTGTTGTAACATGGTCCTATATGGGGTCTCTAGGTGGTGTTGATGGTTGTGTTGTAACATGGTCCTATATGGGGTCTCTAGGTGTTGATGGTTGTGTTGTAACATGGTCCTATATGGGGTCTCTAGGAGGTGTTGATGGTTGTGTTGTAACATGGTCCTATATGGGGTCTCTAGGAGGTGTTGATGGTTGTGTTGTAACATGGTCCTATATGGGGTCTCTAGGTGTTGATGGTTGTGTTGTAACATGGTCCTATATGGGGTCTCTAGGTGGTGTTGATGGTTGTGTTGTAACATGGTCCTATATGGGGTCTCTAGGTGTTGATGGTTGTGTTGTAACATGGTCCTATATGGGGTCTCTAGGTGTTGATGGTTGTGTTGTAACATGGTCCTATATGGGGTCTCTAGGTGTTGATGGTTGTGTTGTAACATGGTCCTATATGGGGTCTCTAGGTGTTGATGGTTGTGTTGTAACATGGTCCTATATGGGGTCTCTAGGAGGTGTTGATGGTTGTGTTGTAACATGGTCCTATATGGGGTCTCTAGGTGTTGATGGTTGTGTTGTAACATGGTCCTATATGGGGTCTCTAGGTGGTGTTGATGGTTGTGTTGTAACATGGTCCTATATGGGGTCTCTAGGAGGTGTTGATGGTTGTGTTGTAACATGGTCCTATATGGGGTCTCTAGGTGTTGATGGTTGTGTTGTAACATGGTCCTATATGGGGTCTCTAGGAGGTGTTGATGGTTGTGTTGTAACATGGTCCTATATGGGGTCTCTAGGAGGTGTTGATGGTTGTGTTGTAACATGGTCCTATATGGGGTCTCTAGGTGTTGATGGTTGTGTTGTAACATGGTCCTATATGGGGTCTCTAGGTGTTGATGGTTGTGTTGTAACATGGTCCTATATGGGGTCTCTAGGTGTTGATGGTTGTGTTGTAACATGGTCCTATATGGGGTCTCTAGGAGGTGTTGATGGTTGTGTTGTAACATGGTCCTATATGGGGTCTCTAGGAGGTGTTGATGGTTGTGTTGTAACATGGTCCTATATGGGGTCTCTAGGAGGTGTTGATGGTTGTGTTGTAACATGGTCCTATATGGGGTCTCTAGGTGGTGTTGATGGTTGTGTTGTAACATGGTCCTATATGGGGTCTCTAGGAGGTGTTGATGGTTGTGTTGTAACATGGTCCTATATGGGGTCTCTAGGTGTTGATGGTTGTGTTGTAACATGGTCCTATATGGGGTCTCTAGGTGTTGATGGTTGTGTTGTAACATGGTCCTATATGGGGTCTCTAGGTGTTGATGGTTGTGTTGTAACATGGTCCTATATGGGGTCTCTAGGTGGTGTTGATGGTTGTGTTGTAACATGGTCCTATATGGGGTCTCTAGGAGGTGTTGATGGTTGTGTTGTAACATGGTCCTATATGGGGTCTCTAGGTGTTGATGGTTGTGTTGTAACATGGTCCTATATGGGGTCTCTAGGAGGTGTGATGGTTGTGTTGTAACATGGTCCTATATGGGGTCTCTAGGTGTTGATGGTTGTGTTGTAACATGGTCCTATATGGGGTCTCTAGGAGGTGTTGATGGTTGTGTTGTAACATGGTCCTATATGGGGTCTCTAGGTGGTGTTGATGGTTGTGTTGTAACATGGTCCTATATGGGGTCTCTAGGTGGTGTTGATGGTTGTGTTGTAACATGGTCCTATATGGGGTCTCTAGGAGGTGTTGATGGTTGTGTTGTAACATGGTCCTATATGGGGTCTCTAGGTGTTGATGGTTGTGTTGTAACATGGTCCTATATGGGGTCTCTAGGAGGTGTTGATGGTTGTGTTGTAACATGGTCCTATATGGGGTCTCTAGGAGGTGTTGATGGTTGTGTTGTAACATGGTCCTATATGGGGTCTCTAGGTGTTGATGGTTGTGTTGTAACATGGTCCTATATGGGGTCTCTAGGTGGTGTTGATGGTTGTGTTGTAACATGGTCCTATATGGGGTCTCTAGGTGTTGATGGTTGTGTTGTAACATGGTCCTATATGGGGTCTCTAGGTGTTGATGGTTGTGTTGTAACATGGTCCTATATGGGGTCTCTAGGTGGTGTTGATGGTTGTGTTGTAACATGGTCCTATATGGGGTCTCTAGGAGGTGTTGATGGTTGTGTTGTAACATGGTCCTATATGGGGTCTCTAGGAGGTGTTGATGGTTGTGTTGTAACATGGTCCTATATGGGGTCTCTAGGTGTTGATGGTTGTGTTGTAACATGGTCCTATATGGGGTCTCTAGGTGGTGTTGATGGTTGTGTTGTAACATGGTCCTATATGGGGTCTCTAGGTGGTGTTGATGGTTGTGTTGTAACATGGTCCTATATGGGGTCTCTAGGTGGTGTTGATGGTTGTGTTGTAACATGGTCCTATATGGGGTCTCTAGGAGGTGTTGATGGTTGTGTTGTAACATGGTCCTATATGGGGTCTCTAGGTGTTGATGGTTGTGTTGTAACATGGTCCTATATGGGGTCTCTAGGAGGTGTTGATGGTTGTGTTGTAACATGGTCCTATATGGGGTCTCTAGGAGGTGTTGATGGTTGTGTTGTAACATGGTCCTATATGGGGTCTCTAGGTGTTGATGGTTGTGTTGTAACATGGTCCTATATGGGGTCTCTAGGAGGTGTTGATGGTTGTGTTGTAACATGGTCCTATATGGGGTCTCTAGGTGTTGATGGTTGTGTTGTAACATGGTCCTATATGGGGTCTCTAGGTGTTGATGGTTGTGTTGTAACATGGTCCTATATGGGGTCTCTAGGAGGTGTTGATGGTTGTGTTGTAACATGGTCCTATATGGGGTCTCTAGGTGTTGATGGTTGTGTTGTAACATGGTCCTATATGGGGTCTCTAGGTGTGTGATGGTTGTGTTGTAACATGGTCCTATATGGGGTCTCTAGGTGTTGATGGTTGTGTTGTAACATGGTCCTATATGGGGTCTCTAGGTGTTGATGGTTGTGTTGTAACATGGTCCTATATGGGGTCTCTAGGAGGTGTTGATGGTTGTGTTGTAACATGGTCCTATATGGGGTCTCTAGGTGTTGATGGTTGTGTTGTAACATGGTCCTATATGGGGTCTCTAGGTGTGTGATGGTTGTGTTGTAACATGGTCCTATATGGGGTCTCTAGGAGGTGTTGATGGTTGTGTTGTAACATGGTCCTATATGGGGTCTCTAGGTGTTGATGGTTGTGTTGTAACATGGTCCTATATGGGGTCTCTAGGTGTTGATGGTTGTGTTGTAACATGGTCCTATATGGGGTCTCTAGGTGTTGATGGTTGTGTTGTAACATGGTCCTATATGGGGTCTCTAGGTGGTGTGATGGTTGTGTTGTAACATGGTCCTATATGGGGTCTCTAGGAGGTGTTGATGGTTGTGTTGTAACATGGTCCTATATGGGGTCTCTAGGTGTGTGATGGTTGTGTTGTAACATGGTCCTATATGGGGTCTCTAGGTGGTGTTGATGGTTGTGTTGTAACATGGTCCTATATGGGGTCTCTAGGAGGTGTTGATGGTTGTGTTGTAACATGGTCCTATATGGGGTCTCTAGGTGGTTGATGGTTGTGTTGTAACATGGTCCTATATGGGGTCTCTAGGTGTTGATGGTTGTGTTGTAACATGGTCCTATATGGGGTCTCTAGGTGGTGTTGATGGTTGTGTTGTAACATGGTCCTATATGGGGTCTCTAGGTGGTGTTGATGGTTGTGTTGTAACATGGTCCTATATGGGGTCTCTAGGTGTTGATGGTTGTGTTGTAACATGGTCCTATATGGGGTCTCTAGGTGGTGTTGATGGTTGTGTTGTAACATGGTCCTATATGGGGTCTCTAGGAGGTGTTGATGGTTGTGTTGTAACATGGTCCTATATGGGGTCTCTAGGAGGTGTTGATGGTTGTGTTGTAACATGGTCCTATATGGGGTCTCTAGGTGTTGATGGTTGTGTTGTAACATGGTCCTATATGGGGTCTCTAGGTGTTGATGGTTGTGTTGTAACATGGTCCTATATGGGGTCTCTAGGAGGTGTTGATGGTTGTGTTGTAACATGGTCCTATATGGGGTCTCTAGGTGGTGTTGATGGTTGTGTTGTAACATGGTCCTATATGGGGTCTCTAGGGTGTTGATGGTTGTGTTGTAACATGGTCCTATATGGGGTCTCTAGGAGGTGTTGATGGTTGTGTTGTAACATGGTCCTATATGGGGTCTCTAGGTGGTGTTGATGGTTGTGTTGTAACATGGTCCTATATGGGGTCTCTAGGAGGTGTTGATGGTTGTGTTGTAACATGGTCCTATATGGGGTCTCTAGGTGTTGATGGTTGTGTTGTAACATGGTCCTATATGGGGTCTCTAGGTGTTGATGGTTGTGTTGTAACATGGTCCTATATGGGGTCTCTAGGAGGTGTTGATGGTTGTGTTGTAACATGGTGCCATATGGGGTCTCTAGGAGGTGTTGATGGTTGTGTTGTAACATGGTCCTATATGGGGTCTCTAGGTGTTGATGGTTGTGTTGTAAGATGGTCCTATATGGGGTCTCTAGGTGTTGATGGTTGTGTTGTAACATGGTCCTATATGGGGTCTCTAGGTGTTGATGGTTGTGTTGTAACATGGTCCTATATGGGGTCTCTAGGTGTTGATGGTTGTGTTGTAACATGGTCCTATATGGGGTCTCTAGGAGGTGTTGATGGTTGTGTTGTAACATGGTCCTATATGGGGTCTCTAGGTGTTGATGGTTGTGTTGTAACATGGTCCTATATGGGGTCTCTAGGTGTTGATGGTTGTGTTGTAACATGGTCCTATATGGGGTCTCTAGGAGGTGTTGATGGTTGTGTTGTAACATGGTCCTATATGGGGTCTCTAGGAGGTGTTGATGGTTGTGTTGTAACATGGTCCTATATGGGGTCTCTAGGTGTGTGATGGTTGTGTTGTAACATGGTCCTATATGGGGTCTCTAGGTGGTGTTGATGGTTGTGTTGTAACATGGTCCTATATGGGGTCTCTAGGTGGTGTTGATGGTTGTGTTGTAACATGGTCCTATATGGGGTCTCTAGGTGTTGATGGTTGTGTTGTAACATGGTCCTATATGGGGTCTCTAGGTGGTGTTGATGGTTGTGTTGTAACATGGTCCTATATGGGGTCTCTAGGAGGTGTTGATGGTTGTGTTGTAACATGGTCCTATATGGGGTCTCTAGGAGGTGTTGATGGTTGTGTTGTAACATGGTCCTATATGGGGTCTCTAGGTGTTGATGGTTGTGTTGTAACATGGTCCTATATGGGGTCTCTAGGTGGTGTTGATGGTTGTGTTGTAACATGGTCCTATATGGGGTCTCTAGGTGGTGTTGATGGTTGTGTTGTAACATGGTCCTATATGGGGTCTCTAGGAGGTGTTGATGGTTGTGTTGTAACATGGTCCTATATGGGGTCTCTAGGTGTTGATGGTTGTGTTGTAACATGGTCCTATATGGGGTCTCTAGGAGGTGTTGATGGTTGTGTTGTAACATGGTCCTATATGGGGTCTCTAGGAGGTGTTGATGGTTGTGTTGTAACATGGTCCTATATGGGGTCTCTAGGTGTTGATGGTTGTGTTGTAACATGGTCCTATATGGGGTCTCTAGGTGTTGATGGTTGTGTTGTAACATGGTCCTATATGGGGTCTCTAGGAGGTGTTGATGGTTGTGTTGTAACATGGTCCTATATGGGGTCTCTAGGAGGTGTTGATGGTTGTGTTGTAACATGGTCCTATATGGGGTCTCTAGGTGTTGATGGTTGTGTTGTAACATGGTCCTATATGGGGTCTGTAGGAGGTGTTGATGGTTGTGTTGTAACATGGTCCTATATGGGGTCTCTAGGTGTTGATGGTTGTGTTGTAACATGGTCCTATATGGGGTCTCTAGGTGTTGATGGTTGTGTTGTAACATGGTCCTATATGGGGTCTCTAGGAGGTGTTGATGGTTGTGTTGTAACATGGTGCTATATGGGGTCTCTAGGAGGTGTTGATGGTTGTGTTGTAACATGGTCCTATATGGGGTCTCTAGGTGTTGATGGTTGTGTTGTAACATGGTCCTATATGGGGTCTCTAGGTGTTGATGGTTGTGTTGTAACATGGTCCTATATGGGGTCTCTAGGTGTTGATGGTTGTGTTGTAACATGGTCCTATATGGGGTCTCTAGGAGGTGTTGATGGTTGTGTTGTAACATGGTCCTATATGGGGTCTCTAGGTGTTGATGGTTGTGTTGTAACATGGTCCTATATGGGGTCTCTAGGAGGTGTTGATGGTTGTGTTGTAACATGGTCCTATATGGGGTCTCTAGGTGGTTTGATGGTTGTGTTGTAACATGGTCCTATATGGGGTCTCTAGGTGTTGATGGTTGTGTTGTAACATGGTCCTATATGGGGTCTCTAGGAGGTGTTGATGGTTGTGTTGTAACATGGTCCTATATGGGGTCTCTAGGTGTTGATGGTTGTGTTGTAACATGGTCCTATATGGGGTCTCTAGGAGGTGTTGATGGTTGTGTTGTAACATGGTCCTATATGGGGTCTCTAGGTGTTGATGGTTGTGTTGTAACATGGTCCTATATGGGGTCTCTAGGTGTTGATGGTTGTGTTGTAACATGGTCCTATATGGGGTCTCTAGGAGGTGTTGATGGTTGTGTTGTAACATGGTCCTATATGGGGTCTCTAGGTGTTGATGGTTGTGTTGTAACATGGTCCTATATGGGGTCTCTAGGAGGTGTTGATGGTTGTGTTGTAACATGGTCCCTATATGGGGTCTCTAGGAGGTGTTGATGGTTGTGTTGTAACATGGTCCTATATGGGGTCTCTAGGTGGTGTTGATGGTTGTGTTGTAACATGGTCCTATATGGGGTCTCTAGGTGGTGTTGATGGTTGTGTTGTAACATGGTCCTATATGGGGTCTCTAGGAGGTGTTGATGGTTGTGTTGTAACATGGTCCTATATGGGGTCTCTAGGTGTTGATGGTTGTGTTGTAACATGGTCCTATATGGGGTCTCTAGGTGTTGATGGTTGTGTTGTAACATGGTCCTATATGGGGTCTCTAGGAGGTGTTGATGGTTGTGTTGTAACATGGTCCTATATGGGGTCTCTAGGTGTTGATGGTTGTGTTGTAACATGGTCCTATATGGGGTCTCTAGGTGTTGATGGTTGTGTTGTAACATGGTCCTATATGGGGTCTCTAGGAGGTGTTGATGGTTGTGTTGTAACATGGTCCTATATGGGGTCTCTAGGTGTTGATGGTTGTGTTGTAACATGGTCCTATATGGGGTCTCTAGGTGTTGATGGTTGTGTTGTAACATGGTCCTATATGGGGTCTCTAGGTGTTGATGGTTGTGTTGTAACATGGTCCTATATGGGGTCTCTAGGAGGTGTTGATGGTTGTGTTGTAACATGGTCCTATATGGGGTCTCTAGGTGTTGATGGTTGTGTTGTAACATGGTCCTATATGGGGTCTCTAGGTGTTGATGGTTGTGTTGTAACATGGTCCTATATGGGGTCTCTAGGAGGTGTTGATGGTTGTGTTGTAACATGGTCCTATATGGGGTCTCTAGGTGTTGATGGTTGTGTTGTAACATGGTCCTATATGGGGTCTCTAGGTGTTGATGGTTGTGTTGTAACATGGTCCTATATGGGGTCTCTAGGTGGTGTTGATGGTTGTGTTGTAACATGGTCCTATATGGGGTCTCTAGGAGGTGTTGATGGTTGTGTTGTAACATGGTCCTATATGGGGTCTCTAGGTGGTGTTGATGGTTGTGTTGTAACATGGTCCTATATGGGGTCTCTAGGTGGTGTTGATGGTTGTGTTGTAACATGGTCCTATATGGGGTCTCTAGGTGTTGATGGTTGTGTTGTAACATGGTCCTATATGGGGTCTCTAGGTGGTGTTGATGGTTGTGTTGTAACATGGTCCTATATGGGGTCTCTAGGTGTTGATGGTTGTGTTGTAACATGGTCCTATATGGGGTCTCTAGGAGGTGTGATGGTTGTGTTGTAACATGGTCCTATATGGGGTCTCTAGGAGGTGTTGATGGTTGTGTTGTAACATGGTCCTATATGGGGTCTCTAGGTGTGTTGATGGTTGTGTTGTAACATGGTCCTATATGGGGTCTCTAGGAGGTGTTGATGGTTGTGTTGTAACATGGTCCTATATGGGGTCTCTAGGAGGTGTTGATGGTTGTGTTGTAACATGGTCCTATATGGGGTCTCTAGGAGGTGTTGATGGTTGTGTTGTAACATGGTCCTATATGGGGTCTCTAGGTGTGTGATGGTTGTGTTGTAACATGGTCCTATATGGGGTCTCTAGGTGTTGATGGTTGTGTTGTAACATGGTCCTATATGGGGTCTCTAGGAGGTGTTGATGGTTGTGTTGTAACATGGTCCTATATGGGGTCTCTAGGTGTGTTGATGGTTGTGTTGTAACATGGTCCTATATGGGGTCTCTAGGAGGTGTTGATGGTTGTGTTGTAACATGGTCCTATATGGGGTCTCTAGGTGTTGATGGTTGTGTTGTAACATGGTCCTATATGGGGTCTCTAGGTGTTGATGGTTGTGTTGTAACATGGTCCTATATGGGGTCTCTAGGAGGTGTTGATGGTTGTGTTGTAACATGGTCCTATATGGGGTCTCTAGGAGGTGTTGATGGTTGTGTTGTAACATGGTCCTATATGGGGTCTCTAGGTGTTGATGGTTGTGTTGTAACATGGTCCTATATGGGGTCTCTAGGTGTTGATGGTTGTGTTGTAACATGGTCCTATATGGGGTCTCTAGGTGTTGATGGTTGTGTTGTAAACATGGTCCTATATGGGGTCTCTAGGAGGTGTTGATGGTTGTGTTGTAACATGGTCCTATATGGGGTCTCTAGGTGTTGATGGTTGTGTTGTAACATGGTCCTATATGGGGTCTCTAGGTGTTGATGGTTGTGTTGTAACATGGTCCTATATGGGGTCTCTAGGAGGTGTTGATGGTTGTGTTGTAACATGGTCCTATATGGGGTCTCTAGGTGTTGATGGTTGTGTTGTAACATGGTCCTATATGGGGTCTCTAGGTGGTGTTGATGGTTGTGTTGTAACATGGTCCTATATGGGGTCTCTAGGTGTGTGATGGTTGTGTTGTAACATGGTCCTATATGGGGTCTCTAGGTGTTGATGGTTGTGTTGTAACATGGTCCTATATGGGGTCTCTAGGTGGTGTTGATGGTTGTGTTGTAACATGGTCCTATATGGGGTCTCTAGGTGTTGATGGTTGTGTTGTAACATGGTCCTATATGGGGTCTCTAGGAGGTGTTGATGGTTGTGTTGTAACATGGTCCTATATGGGGTCTCTAGGTGTTGATGGTTGTGTTGTAACATGGTCCTATATGGGGTCTCTAGGTGTTGATGGTTGTGTTGTAACATGGTCCTATATGGGGTCTCTAGGTGGTGTTGATGGTTGTGTTGTAACATGGTCCTATATGGGGTCTCTAGGAGGTGTTGATGGTTGTGTTGTAACATGGTCCTATATGGGGTCTCTAGGTGTTGATGGTTGTGTTGTAACATGGTCCTATATGGGGTCTCTAGGAGGTGTTGATGGTTGTGTTGTAACATGGTCCTATATGGGGTCTCTAGGAGGTGTTGATGGTTGTGTTGTAACATGGTCCTATATGGGGTCTCTAGGTGTTGATGGTTGTGTTGTAACATGGTCCTATATGGGGTCTCTAGGTGTTGATGGTTGTGTTGTAACATGGTCCTATATGGGGTCTCTAGGAGGTGTTGATGGTTGTGTTGTAACATGGTCCTATATGGGGTCTCTAGGGTGTTGATGGTTGTGTTGTAACATGGTCCTATATGGGGTCTCTAGGAGGTGTTGATGGTTGTGTTGTAACATGGTCCTATATGGGGTCTCTAGGTGTTGATGGTTGTGTTGTAACATGGTCCTATATGGGGTCTCTAGGTGTTGATGGTTGTGTTGTAACATGGTCCTATATGGGGTCTCTAGGAGGTGTTGATGGTTGTGTTGTAACATGGTCCTATATGGGGTCTCTAGGTGTTGATGGTTGTGTTGTAACATGGTCCTATATGGGGTCTCTAGGTGTTGATGGTTGTGTTGTAACATGGTCCTATATGGGGTCTCTAGGTGTTGATGGTTGTGTTGTAACATGGTCCTATATGGGGTCTCTAGGTGTTGATGGTTGTGTTGTAACATGGTCCTATATGGGGTCTCTAGGAGGTGTTGATGGTTGTGTTGTAACATGGTCCTATATGGGGTCTCTAGGTGTTGATGGTTGTGTTGTAACATGGTCCTATATGGGGTCTCTAGGTGTTGATGGTTGTGTTGTAACATGGTCCTATATGGGGTCTCTAGGAGGTGTTGATGGTTGTGTTGTAACATGGTCCTATATGGGGTCTCTAGGTGTTGATGGTTGTGTTGTAACATGGTCCTATATGGGGTCTCTAGGTGGTGTTGATGGTTGTGTTGTAACATGGTCCTATATGGGGTCTCTAGGTGTTGATGGTTGTGTTGTAACATGGTCCTATATGGGGTCTCTAGGAGGTGTTGATGGTTGTGTTGTAACATGGTCCTATATGGGGTCTCTAGGTGTTGATGGTTGTGTTGTAACATGGTCCTATATGGGGTCTCTAGGTGTTGATGGTTGTGTTGTAACATGGTCCTATATGGGGTCTCTAGGTGTTGATGGTTGTGTTGTAACATGGTCCTATATGGGGTCTCTAGGAGGTGTTGATGGTTGTGTTGTAACATGGTCCTATATGGGGTCTCTAGGAGGTGTTGATGGTTGTGTTGTAACATGGTCCTATATGGGGTCTCTAGGTGTTGATGGTTGTGTTGTAACATGGTCCTATATGGGGTCTCTAGGTGTTGATGGTTGTGTTGTAACATGGTCCTATATGGGGTCTCTAGGTGTTGATGGTTGTGTTGTAACATGGTCCTATATGGGGTCTCTAGGTGTTGATGGTTGTGTTGTAACATGGTCCTATATGGGGTCTCTAGGTGTTGATGGTTGTGTTGTAACATGGTCCTATATGGGGTCTCTAGGAGGTGTTGATGGTTGTGTTGTAACATGGTCCTATATGGGGTCTCTAGGTGTTGATGGTTGTGTTGTAACATGGTCCTATATGGGGTCTCTAGGTGTTGATGGTTGTGTTGTAACATGGTCCTATATGGGGTCTCTAGGAGGTGTTGATGGTTGTGTTGTAACATGGTCCTATATGGGGTCTCTAGGTGTTGATGGTTGTGTTGTAACATGGTCCTATATGGGGTCTCTAGGTGTTGATGGTTGTGTTGTAACATGGTCCTATATGGGGTCTCTAGGAGGTGTTGATGGTTGTGTTGTAACATGGTCCTATATGGGGTCTCTAGGTGTTGATGGTTGTGTTGTAACATGGTCCTATATGGGGTCTCTAGGAGGTGTTGATGGTTGTGTTGTAACATGGTCCTATATGGGGTCTCTAGGTGTTGATGGTTGTGTTGTAACATGGTCCTATATGGGGTCTCTAGGTGTTGATGGTTGTGTTGTAACATGGTCCTATATGGGGTCTCTAGGTGTGTTGATGGTTGTGTTGTAACATGGTCCTATATGGGGTCTCTAGGAGGTGTTGATGGTTGTGTTGTAACATGGTCCTATATGGGGTCTCTAGGTGTTGATGGTTGTGTTGTAACATGGTCCTATATGGGGTCTCTAGGTGTTGATGGTTGTGTTGTAACATGGTCCTATATGGGGTCTCTAGGTGTTGATGGTTGTGTTGTAACATGGTCCTATATGGGGTCTCTAGGTGTTGATGGTTGTGTTGTAACATGGTCCTATATGGGGTCTCTAGGTGTTGATGGTTGTGTTGTAACATGGTCCTATATGGGGTCTCTAGGTGTTGATGGTTGTGTTGTAACATGGTCCTATATGGGGTCTCTAGGTGTGTTGATGGTTGTGTTGTAACATGGTCCTATATGGGGTCTCTAGGTGTTGATGGTTGTGTTGTAACATGGTCCTATATGGGGTCTCTAGGTGTTGATGGTTGTGTTGTAACATGGTCCTATATGGGGTCTCTAGGTGTTGATGGTTGTGTTGTAACATGGTCCTATATGGGGTCTCTAGGTGTTGATGGTTGTGTTGTAACATGGTCCTATATGGGGTCTCTAGGTGTTGATGGTTGTGTTGTAACATGGTCCTATATGGGGTCTCTAGGTGTTGATGGTTGTGTTGTAACATGGTCCTATATGGGGTCTCTTGTAACATGGAGGTGTTGATGGTTGTGTTGTAACATGGTCCTATATGGGGTCTCTAGGTGTTGATGGTTGTGTTGTAACATGGTCCTATATGGGGTCTCTAGGTGTTGATGGTTGTGTTGTAACATGGTCCTATATGGGGTCTCTAGGTGTTGATGGTTGTGTTGTAACATGGTCCTATATGGGGTCTCTAGGTGTTGATGGTTGTGTTGTAACATGGTCCTATATGGGGTCTCTAGGTGTTGATGGTTGTGTTGTAACATGGTCCTATATGGGGTCTCTAGGTGTTGATGGTTGTGTTGTAACATGGTCCTATATGGGGTCTCTAGGTGTTGATGGTTGTGTTGTAACATGGTCCTATATGGGGTCTCTAGGTGTTGATGGTTGTGTTGTAACATGGTCCTATATGGGGTCTCTAGGTGTTGATGGTTGTGTTGTAACATGGTCCTATATGGGGTCTCTAGGAGGTGTTGATGGTTGTGTTGTAACATGGTCCTATATGGGGTCTCTAGGTGTTGATGGTTGTGTTGTAACATGGTCCTATAGGTGGATGGTCTCTAGGTGTTGATGGTTGTGTTGTAACATGGTCCTATATGGGGTCTCTAGGTGTTGATGGTTGTGTTGTAACATGGTCCTATATGGGGTCTCTAGGTGTTGATGGTTGTGTTGTAACATGGTCCTATATGGGGTCTCTAGGTGTTGATGGTTGTGTTGTAACATGGTCCTATATGGGGTCTCTAGGTGTTGATGGTTGTGTTGTAACATGGTCCTATATGGGGTCTCTAGGTGTTGATGGTTGTGTTGTAACATGGTCCTATAGGTGGGGTCTCTAGGGTCTCTGTTGATGGTTGTGTTGTAACATGGTCCTATATGGGGTCTCTAGGTGTTGATGGTTGTGTTGTAACATGGTCTTGATGGTTGTGTTGTAACATGGTCCTATATGGGGTCTCTAGGTGTTGATGGTTGTGTTGTAACATGGTCCTATATGGGGTCTCTAGGACAGTGTTGATGGTTGTGTTGTAACATGGTCCTATATGGGGTCTCTAGGTGTTGATGGTTGTGTTGTGACATGGTCCTATATGGGGTCTCTAGGTGTTGATGGTTGTGTTGTAACATGGTCCTATTTAGCTGGGGTCTCTAGGTGTTGATGGTTGTGTTGTAACATGGTCCTATATGGGGTCTCTAGGTGGGGACAGGTCCTATATGGGGTCTGGAAGACTGGTTGTGGTAACATGGTCCTATATGGGGTCTCTAGGTGTTGATGGCTGTGTTGTAACATGGCCTATATGGGGTTCTAGGTGTTGATGGGCTGTGACAGGGTTAATAGCTGGGTGTTGACAGGTCCCTAGAAATGCTAACAGGTGGCTGGCTATGTAAATGTTAATGTTCATAGATCATTAAATGAATAATTAGTGTTGTAGACATGGTCAGGTGCAGGTAGTAGATGTATTTAGCTCTGGGGACAGGTGTAGAGATGAGAGTCAAAACAGCTGTCTGGGGTACCACGTCTTTTAGTGACTCTGTCTTTCTGTTCTCCTTCTCTCTTTCTTTGAAAGAATTGTGTCCACTTTTTGATCCTGTGAGAATCGGACGTCTTTTTTTTAAAATGCAGATATTTAGTTAGATTGCTCTCTGTCGTTACCTCACATTTCATCATCTGTGAGGGTATTCTGTCTCACAGAGGGGATATAAGAGGCACAGTAGTGATCCTACTGTAACATGTCTGTCTGTCTGTCTGTCTGTAGGGGCTAATACAGGCTCTGTCTGTCTGGGGGACAGGTGTCTGTCTGTCTGTCTGTCTGTCTGTCTGTCTGTAGGGGCTGGCTCTGTCTGGTCTGTCTGTCTGACTGTCTGGTAGTGGTCTGTCTGTCTGTCTGTCTGACTGGGCTAGGCTCTGTCTGTCTGTCTGTCTGTCTGGGGGACTGGTCTGTGTCTGTCTGTCTGTCTGGGTGATCCTAGGAGGTGTGTCTGTCTGTCTGGTAGGTCTGTCTGTCTGTAGGGGAGGCCCTGTCTGTCTGTCTGTCTGTCTGTCTGTCTGTCTGTTTGTCTGTCTGTAGGGGCTGGCTCTGTCTGTCTGTCTGTCTGTCTGTCTGTCTGTCTGTCTGTCTGTCTGTCTGTCTGTCTGTCTGTCTGTCTGTCTGGGTGATCCTACTGTCTGTCTGTCTGTCTGCTGTCTGTCTGTCTGTCTGTCTGTCTGTCTGGGTGTCCTGCTGTCTGTCTGTCTGTCTGTCTGTCTGGGGTGATCCTACTGTAGCCTGTCTGCCTGTCTGTCTGTCTGTCTGCCTGCCTGCCTGTCTGTCTGCCTGTCTCTCTCTTTCTGGGTGATCCTACTGTCTGTCTGTCTGTCTGTCTGTCTGTCTCTCTGTCTCTCTGTGTATTAGTATCAGTATATAACAGGAACCATGTGCTCTGCTACATTATTAGTATTAATATGAACCATGTGCTCTGCTACATTATCAGTATCAGTATGAACCATGTGCTCTGCTACATTATTAGTATTAATATGAACCATGTGCTCTGCTACATTATCAGTATTAATATGAACCATGGCTCTGCTACATTATTAATAATAACCATGTGCTCTGCTACATTAGTTGTATGAACCATGTGCTCTGCTACATTATTAGTATCATTAATATGAACCATGTGCTCTGCTACATTATTAGTATTAATGAACCATGTGCTCTGCTACATTATTAGTATTAATATGAACCATGTGCTCTGCTATTATTAGTATCAGTATGAACCATGTGCTCTGCTACATTATTAGTATTAATATGAACCATGTGCAATTATTAACAGTATGAACATGTGCTCTGCTACATTATTAGTATTAATATGAACCATGTGCTCTGCTACATTATTAGTATTAATATGAACCATGTGCCCTGCTACATTATCAGTATCAGTATGAACCATGTGCTCTGCTACATTATTAGTATCTAGGTGTTGATGGTTGTTTTAACAGTATGAACCATGTGCTCTGCTACATTATTAGTATCAGTATGAACCATGTGCTCTGCTACATTATCAGTATCAGTATGAACCATGTGTCCTGCTACATTATTAGTATTAATATGAACCATGTGCCCTGCTACATTATCAGTATCAGTATGAACCATGTGCTCTGCTACATTATCAGTATCAGTATGAACCATGTGCTCTGCTCAGTATCAGTATGAACCATGTGCTCAGCTACATTATCAGTATCAGTATGAACCATGTGCCCTGCTACATTATCAGTATCAGTATGAACCATGTGTCCTGCTACATTATCAGTATCAGTATGAACCATGTGTCCTGCTACATTATTAGTATTAATATGAACCATGTGCTCTGCTACATTATCAGTATCAGTATGTACCATGTGCTCTGCTACATTATCAGTATCAGTATGAACCATGTGCCCTGCTACATTATTAGTATTAATATGAACCATGTGCTCTGCTACATTATCAGTATCAGTATGAACCATGTGTCCTGCTACATTATTAGTATTAATATGAACCATGTGCTCTGCTACATTATTAGTATCAGTATGAACCATGTGCTCTGCTCATTATCAGTATCAGTATGAACCATGTGTCCTGCTACATTATCAGTATTAATATGAACCATGTGCCCTGCTACATTATCAGTATCAGTATGAACCATGTGCCTGCTACATTATTAGTATTAATATGAACCATGTGCTCTGCTACATTATTAGTATCAGTATGAACCATGTGCTCTGCTACATTATCAGTATCAGTATGAACCATGTGTCCTGCTACATTATTAGTATTAATATGAACCATGTGCCCTGCTACATTATCAGTATCAGTATGAACCATGTGCTCTGCTACATTATCAGTATCAGTATGAACCATGTGCTCATACATTATTAGTATTAATATGAACCATGTGCCCTGCTACATTATCAGTATCAGTATGAACCATGTGCTCTGCTACATTATCAGTATCAGTATGAACCATGTGCTCTGCTACATTATTAGTATCAGTATGAACCATGTGCTCTGCTACATTATCAGTATCAGTATGAACCATGTGTCCTGCTACATTATTAGTATTAATATGAACCATGTGCTCTGCTACATTATCAGTATCAATATGAACCATGTGCTCTGCTACATTATCAGTATCAGTATGAACCATGTGCTCTACATTATTAGTATCAGTATGAACCATGTGCTCTGCTACATTATCAGTATCAGTATGAACCATGTGCTCTGCTACATTATTAGTATTAATATGAACCATGTGCTCTGCTACATTATCAGTATCAGTATGAACCATGTGCCCTGCTACATTATCAGTATCAGTATGAACCATGTGCTCTGCTACATTATTAGTATCAATATGAACCATGTGCCCTGCTACATTATTAGTATCAGTATGAACCATGTGCTCTGCTACATTATCAGTATCAATATGAACCATGTGCTCTGCTACATTATTAGTATCAGTATGAACCATGTGCTCTGCTACATTATCAGTATCAGTATGAACCATGTGCCCTGCTACATTATCAGTATCAGTATGAACCATGTGCTCTGCTACATTATCAGTATCAGTATGAACCATGTGCTCTGCTACATTATTAGTATCAGTATGAACCATGTGCTCTGCTACATTATCAGTATCAGTATGAACCATGTGTCCTGCTACATTATCAGTATCAGTATGAACCATGTGTCCTGCTACATTATCAGTATCAGTATGAACCATGTGCTCTGCTACATTATCAGTATCAGTATGAACCATGTGCTCTGCTACATTATCAGTATCAGTATGAACCATGTGTCCTGCTACATTATCAGTATCAGTATGAACCATGTGTCCTGCTACATTATTAGTATTAATATGAACCATGTGTCCTGCTACATTATTAGTATTAATATGAACCATGTGTCCTGTTACTCTGCTCTCTCATGTAAAGCCTCATTATGTACCAGATGTCATTTCCCCTCCCTGGGTTGGTCCAGCTAGCGAGCTTCAACTCCCTGTCCACTGCCCAGCCAGCTTAGTCTTTGCAGGGATTTAGGGGCCGTATCCCAAATAGCACCTTGTTCTCTGTGTAGTGCGCTAGAGCCCATAGGGCTGTGGTCAAATGAAGTGCACTATCTAGGGAAAGGGGTGCCATTGGAGCCAGGGCCTTTTATACAGTGGAAAGTGTTGTAATTACTGTGTGTATCTCATGTTCCTCCACTGGGAGAGTGTTGGGAAGCCCAGTAAACAGTCGGACCACACAGATACACAGAACCAGATCCTGCTACAGTAGCTTGGGGCGGCAGGTTGTCGTACAGTGTGTGTGTGTGTGTGTGTTGTCGTACAGTGTGTGTGTTGTCGTACAGTGTGAGTGTGTGTGTGCTGTCGTACAGTGTGTGTGTGTGTGTGTTGTGGTACAGTGTGTGTGTGTGTGTGTGTTGTTGTACAGTGTGAGTGTGTGTGTGTTGTCGTACAGTGTGTGTGTGTTGTCGTACAGTGTGTGTGTGTGTTGTCGTACAGTGTGAGTGTGTGTGTTGTCGTACAGTGTGAGTTGTCGTACAGTGTGTGTGTGTGTGTGTGTGTTGTGGTACAGTGTGAGTGTGTGTGTTGTCGTACAGTGTGAGTTGTCGTACAGTGTGTGTGTGTGTGTGTGTCGTACAGTGTGAGTTGTCGTACAGTGTGTGTGTGTGTGTGTTGTCGTACAGTGTGTGTGTGTGTGTGTTGTCGTACAGTGTGTGTGTGTGTGTGTGTCGTACAGTGTGAGTGTGTGTGTGGTCGTACAGTGTGAGTGTGTGTGTGTGTGTGTTGTCGTACAGTGTGTGTGTGGTCGTACAGTGTGAGTGTGTGTGTTGTCGTACAGTGTGTGTGTGTGTGTTGTCGTACAGTGTGAGTGTGTGTGTGTTGTGGTACAGTGTGAGTTGTCGTACAGTGTGTGTGTGTTGTCGTACAGTGTGAGTGTGTGTGTTGCCGTACAGTGTGTGTGTGTGTGTGTGTCGTACAGTGTGTGTGTGTGTGTTGTCGTACAGTGTGAGTGTGTGTGTTGCCGTACAGTGTGTGTGTGTGTGTGTGGTCGTACAGTGTGTGTGTGTGTGTGTTGTCGTACAGTGTGTGTGTGTGTGTTGTCGTACAGTGTGAGTGTGTGTGTTGTCGTACAGTGTGAGTGTGTGTGTTGTCGTACAGTGTGAGTTGTCGTACAGTGTGTGTGTGTGTGTGTTGTCGTACAGTGTGAGTTGTCGTACAGTGTGTGTGTGTGTGTTGTCGTACAGTGTGTGTGTGTGTGTGTTGTCGTACAGTGTGAGTGTGTGTGTTGTCGTACAGTGTGAGTTGTCGTACAGTGTGTGTGTGTGTGTGTTGTCGTACAGTGTGAGTGCGTGTCTCGTAAGCGGTTGTTGTATAACAGGCAGCTGTAAACTGCTGGGAGGCGCTGAGTGATTCCCTCTGCATCGTACTGTAGTGACGCTGCCTTCTGTTACCGAGCTGTTGCTAGGCTCCTCTGCTCTGTAGCAACCAAGGAGGGAAGCGGTTTCATTTCTGCAGTGAATTTATCCTGTCAAATATTTAATCTTCAGGCAAAACACAGTAACATGAGATTAACTCTCTGTAAACACCAAGGCTATTATAGTTCTGTTATTATTAGTTGTAAACACCAAGGCTATTATAGTTCTGTTATTATTAGTTGTAAACAACAAGGCTATTATAGTTCTGTTATTATTAGTTGTAAACAACAAGGCTATTATAGTTCTGTTATTATTAGTTGTAAACACGGTAATATGTGATGAACTCTCTGTTAACACCAAGATTATTATAGTTCTGTTATTATTAGTTGTAAACAACAAGGTTATTATAGTTCTGTTATTATTAGTTGTAAACAAGACTCTGTCTCTCCTACTGTGTGGCAGTACTCAGTGACGGGCCACTGTCTCTCCTACTGTGTGGCAGTACTCAGTGACTGGCCACTGTCTCTCCTACTGTTTCAGTACTCAGTGACGGGCCACTGTCTCTCCTACTGTGTGGCAGTACTCAGTGATGGGCCACTGTCTCTCCTACTGTGTGGCAGTACTCAGTGACGGGCCACTGTCTCTCCTACTGTGTGGCAGTACTCAGTGACGGGCCACTGTCTCTCCTACTGTGTGGCAGTACTCAGTGACGGGCCACTGTCTCTCCTACTGTGTGGCAGTACTCAGTGACGGGACACTTTCTCTGCTACTGTGTGGCAGTACTCAGTGACGGGCCACTGTCTCTCCTACTGTGTGGCTGTATTCAGTGACTGGCCACTGTCTCTCCTACTGTGTGGCAGTACTCAGTGACGGGCCACTGTCTCTCCTACTGTTTCAGTACTCAGTGACGGGCCACTGTCTCTCCTACTGTGTGGCAGTACTCAGTGACGGGCCACTGTCTCTCCTACTGTGTGGCAGTACTCAGTGACGGGCACTGTCTCTCCTACTGTGTGGCAGTACTCAGTGACGGGCCACTGTCTCTGCTACTGTGTGGCAGTACTCAGTGACGGGCCACTGTCTCTCCTACTGTGTGGCAGTACTCAGTGACGGGCCACTGTCTCTCCTACTGTTTCAGTACTCAGTGACGGGCCACTGTCTCTCCTACTGTGTGGCAGTACTCAGTGACGGGCCACTGTCTCTCCTACTGTGTGGCAGTACTCAGTGACGGGCACTGTCTCTCCTACTGTGTGGCAGTACTCAGTGACGGGACACTGTCTCTCTGCTACTGTGTGGCAGTACTCAGTGACTGGCCACTGTCTCTCCTACTGTGTGGCTGTAGTTCAGTGACGGGCCACTGTCTCTCCTACTGTGTGGCTGTATTCAGTGACTGGCCACTGTCTCTCCTACTGTGTGGCTGTATTCAGTGACTGGCCACTGTCTCTCCTACTGTGTGGCAGTACTCAGTGACAGGACACTGTCTCTCCTACTGTGTGGCAGTACTCAGTGACGGGCCACTGTCTCTGCTACTGTGTGGCAGTACTCAGTGACGGGCCACTGTCTCTCCTACTGTGTGGCAGTACTCAGTGACTGGGCCACTGTCTCTCCTACTGTGTGGCAGTACTTAGTGACGGGCCACTGTCTCTCCTACTGTGTGGCAGTACTCAGTGACGGGCCACTGTCTCTCCTACTGTGTGGCAGTACTCAGTGACTGGCCACTGTCTCTCCTACTGTGTGGCAGTACTCAGTGACAGGCCACTGTCTCTCCTACTGCGTGGCTGTACTCAGTGACGGGCCACTGTCTCTCCTACTGTGTGGTTGTATTCAGTGACTGGCCACTGTCTCTCCTACTGTGTGGCAGTACTCAGTGACGGGCCACTGTCTCTCCTACTGTGTGGCAGTACTCAGTGACGGGCCACTGTCTCTCCTACTGTGTGGCTGTACTCAGTGACGGGCCACTGTCTCTCCTACTGTGTGGCTGTATTCAGTGACTGGCCACTGTCTCTCCTACTGTGTGGCAGTACTCAGTGACTGGCCACTGTCTCTCCTACTGTTTCAGTACTCAGTGACGGGCCACTGTCTCTCCTACTGTGTGGCAGTACTCAGTGACGGCCACTGTCTCTCCTACTGTGTGGCAGTACTCAGTGACTGGCCACTGTCTCTCCTTCTGGGTGTCAGTATTCAGCTTTACATTGGCTGTCCCAAATGGCACCTTTCTTATTTATACAGCACCTGTCTGTATGTTTGTCTGTCTCTCTGTCTGTCTCTTTTCTCTGTCTGCCTCTTCTCTCTTTCTCTCTCTGTCTCTCTAGGTCTCTCTCTCTGTCTCTGTCTCTCTGTCTCTCTCTCTGTCTCTGTCTCTCTCTCTCTGTCTCTGTCTCTGTCTCTGTCTCTCTCTCTCTCTCTCTCTCTCTCTGTCTCTGTCTCTGTCTCTGTCTCTCTCTCTCTCTCTCTCTCTCTGTCTCTCTCTCTCTCTCTCTCTCTCTCTCTGTCTCTCTCTTAGACAGATCTCCCACAGAGTGTGTGTGGTTCAGACAGAGCTGTCTAATTGACAGGGAGTCCTCCACTCTCCTGTCTTAATTACCTGAAGAGGAGAGAAAAGTGACAGAACAGAACGCAGCGGAAGTCAAAGAGCTCCCCCGAATCTCTCTGTCTGCCTCCGTGGCTGTCTGTGTGTCTGTCTGTCGCTGTCTGTGTGTTTTAACATGTAGTCTAACATGTCTTTAGTGGTGGGAGCTCCCCTGACTCTCTCCGTCTGCCTCCGTGGCTGTCTGTGTGTTATTAACATGTAGTCTAACATGCTATGTCTTTAGTGGTGAGAATGTAACATAGTTTTCACACCCATGGACATATTCCACATTTTGTTTCTGTTACAGACTGAATTCAAAATGGATTAAATACATTTTCTCACCTACATCTACACACAATACCCAATATAAACTTCAGCAAATGTACATAAGCTCTGTTGAGTTAGATGGGGAGCGATGGTGACCACGCTCTGTTAAGTTAGATGGAGATGGGACCAAGAAGTTAGATGGGAGCGATGGTGACCAAGCTCTGCTATGGTGACCAAGTCTGTTCAGTTAGATGGGGAGCGATGGTGACCACGCTCTGCTAAGTTAGATGGGGAGCGATGGTGACCACGCTCTGCTAAGTTAGATGGGGAGCGATGGTGACCACGCTCTGCTAAGTTAGATGGGGAGCGATGGTGACCACGCTCTGCTAGAGTTAGATGGGGAGCGATGGTGACCACGCTCTGCTAAGTTAGATGGGGAGCGATGGTGACCACGCTCTGCTAAGTTAGATGGGGAGCGATGGTGACCACGCTCTGCTAAGTTAGATGGGGAGCGATGGTGACCACGCTCTGTTCAGTTAGATGGAGAGCGATGGTGACCACGCTCTGCTAAGTTAGATGGGGAGCGATGGTGACCAAGCTCTGCTAAGTTAGATGGGGAGCGATGGTGACCAAGCTCTGCTAAGTTAGATGGAGAGCGATGGTGACCACGCTCTGCTAAGTTAGATGGGGAGCGATGGTGACCAAGCTCTGTTAAGTTAGATGGGGAGCGATGGTGACCAAGCTCTGTTAAGTTAGATGGGGAGCGATGGTGACCAAGCTCTGCTAAGTTAGATGGGGAGCGATGGTGACCAGCAATCCTTAAGTCTTTCCAGAGATTTTCAAATGGGATTCAAGTCTGGGATTTGTCTGGACCACTCAAGGACTTTCACATTCTTGTTCTGGAGTCATTTCAGCATTGCTTTGGCTGTATGCTTCATTGTCCTGTTGAAATGTAAATCTCCAGTTTAAGGTCGTTTCTACTCTGGAGCAGGTTCTCATTAAGGCTCTGCCTGTATTTGGCTCTATTCATTGTTCCCTCCATCCTTACTAGTCTCCCAGGCAGCAGCTACTCTTCCTGGGGTTTATTATGGATCCCCATTAGTTCCTGCCAAGGCAGCAGCTACTCTTCCTGGGGGTTATTATGGATCCCCATTAGTTCCTGCCAAGGCAGCATCTACTCTTCCTGGGGTTTATTATGGATCCCCATTAGTTCCTGCCAAGGCAGCAGCTACTCTTCCTGGGGTCCGAACAAATGAAGGCAAAACAGAATGTTTGTGTTGCTTAACAGTCCCCGCTGTTCCATAAGGTGTATTTTTACCTGCTTTTTAAAACTGATTCTACTGCTGCATCAGTTACCTGATGTGGAATAGAGTTCCATGTAGTCATGGCTCTATGTAGTACTGTGGAATAGAGGTCCATGTAGTCATGGCTCTATGTAGTACTGTGGAATAGAGTTCCATGTAGTCATGGCTCTATGTAGTACTGTGGAATAGAGTTCCATGTAGTCGTGGCTCTATGTAGTACTGTGGAATAGAGTTCCATGTAGTCGTGGCTCTATGTAGTACTGTGGAATAGAGTTCCATGTAGTCTTGGCTCTATGTAGTACTGTGGAATAGAGTTCCATGTAGTCATGGCTCTATGTAGTACTGTGGAATAGAGTTCCATGTAGTCATGGCTCTATGTAGTACTGTGGAATAGAGTTCCATGTAGTCATGGCTCTATGTAGTACTGTGGAATAGAGTTCCATGTAGTCATGGCTCTATGTAGTACTGTGGAATAGAGTTCCATGTAGTCATGGCTCTATGTAGTACTGTGGAATAGAGTTCCATGTAGTCATGGCTCTATGTAGTACTGTGGAATAGAGTTCCATGTAGTCATGGCTCTATGTAGTACTGTGGAATAGAGTTCCATGTAGTCATGGCTCTATGTAGTACTGTGGAATAGAGTTCCATGGAGTCATGGCTCTATGTAGTACTGTGGAATAGAGTTCCATGTAGTCATGGCTCTATGTAGTACTGTGGAATAGAGTTCCATGGAGTCATGGCTCTATGTAGTACTGTGGAATAGAGTTCCATGTAGTCATGGCTCTATGTAGTACCCTGCACCTCCCAAAGTCTGTTCTGGACTTGGGGGACTGTGAAGAGACCTCTGGTGGCATGTCTTGTGGGGTATCCATTGGTGACTGAGCTGTGTGTCAGTCGTTTAAACAGACCTCTGGTGACATATCTTGTGGGGTATCCATTGGTGACTGAGCTGTGTGCCAGTCGTTTAAACAGACCTCTGGTGACATATCTTGTGGGGTATCCATTGGTGACTGAGCTGTGTGTCAGTCGTTTAAACAGACCTCTGGTGACATATCTTGTGGGGTATCCATTGGTGACTGAGCTGTGTGTCAGTCGTTTAAACAGACCTCTGGTGACATATCTTGTGGGGTATCCATTGGTGACTGAGCTGTGTGTCAGTCGTTTAAACAGACAGCTTGGTGCATTCAGCATGTCAACTCTTCTTTCAAAAACAAGTAGTGAGGAAGTCATTCTCTCCTCCACTTTGAACCAGGAGAGATTGACATGCATGTTATTATTGCTAGCTCTCCATGTACATTTAAGGGCCAGCCGTGCTGCCCTGTTCTGAGACAGCTGTAATTTACCAAGTCCCTCTTTGTGGCCCTTGACCACATGACTGAACAGTAGTCCAGGTGGGACAAAACTAGGGCCTGTAGGACCTGCCTTGTTGATAGTGTTGTTAAGAAGGTAGAAACTAGGGCCTGTAGGACCTGCCTTGTTGACAGGGTTGTTAAGAAGGTAGAAACTAGGGCCTGTAGGACCTGCCTTGTTGATAGTGCTGTTAAGAAGGTAGAAACTAGGGCCTGTAGGACCTGCCTTGTTGATAGTGTTGTTAAGAAGGTAGAAACTAGGGCCTGTAGGACCTGCCTTGTTGATAGTGTTGTTAAGAAGGTAGAAACTAGTGCTTGTAGGACCTGCCTTGTTGATAGTGTTGTTAAGAATGCAGAGCAGCACTTTATTATGGACAGACTTCAATCCAGATTTAGGGTTTAGTGAATTATTTGTCCCAAATACATTGCTTTCAGTTTTTTAAATATATTTAGGACCATCTTATTTCTTGCCATCCATTATGAAACTGTCTGCAGCTCTTTGTTCAGTGTTTCAGTGATTTAACTTGCTGTGGTCGCTGACGTGTAAAATATTGAGTCGTCCACATACATAGACACACAGTATTTAGTTAGTCGGTAGAGCAGGGCGCTTGCCTTGCGCTTGGGTTGTGGGTTCGATTCCCAGTTTGATAAAGAGTGTCTGATAAATGGCTAAAATGTAAAAATGTAGTAAAGATTTGAAAAAGTAAGGGGCCTAGACAGCTGCCCTGGGGAATTCCTGATTCTACCTGGATTATGTTGGAGTGGCTTCCATTAAATAACACCCTCTGTGTTCTGTTAGACAGGTAACTCTCCAGTCACGATATAGCAGGGGGTGTAAAGCCATAACACCAAGGTCCTTCTCCCCTGATTACTCAGTTTGGCCAGGTGGCCAGCTCTAGGAAGAGTCTTGGTGGTTCCAAACTTCTTCCATTTACGAATAATGTAGGCCACAGTGTTCTTGGGGACCTTCAATGATGCAGAAATATTTGGGTACCCTTACCTAGATCTGTGCCTCAACACAATCCTATCTCAGAGCTCTACAGACAATTCCTTTGACCTCATGGCTTGGTTTTTGCTCTGACATTCACTGTCAACTGTGGGACCTTATATAGACAGGTGTGTACCTTCCAAATCATGTCCAATCAATTGAATTTACCACTGGTGGACTCCAATCAAGTTTTAGAAACATCTGAATTTCAAGTCTCATAGCGAAGGGTCTGAATACTTATGTAAATACGGTATTTCTGTTTTTAATATTTAATACATTTGAAAACAATTCTAAACCAGTTTTTGCGTTGTCATTATGGATTATAGTGTGAAGATTGATGATGATTTTTGTTTTATGGAATCCATTTTAGAATAAGGCTGTAACGTAACAAAATGTGGAAAACGTGAAGGGGTCTGAATACTTTTCCAAATGCACGACAGCTGATAATGCAGGTTATGCTGCACACTGTGGACTTCCTAGGGAACACCACCTCAATGCTAACAGTATCACTCTGGTTCATAGGCTCATGATTACTGCAGACAATTAGCATCAACAGAGGTATTCAGGGCAGTTAGGTGGACATAAATTAAGTTGTATTGTCTGACAACGCCCCTGGGATAATGTACATTTGTTACAGCATTATGACAACTCAGCATCACAATGGCAGGGTAGCCTAGTGGGGGCGGCAGGGTAGCCTAGTGGTTAGAGCGTTGGACTAGTAACCAGCAGGTAGCCTAGTGGTTAGAGCGTTGGACTAGTAACCAGCAGGTAGCCTAGTGGTTAGAGCGTTGGACTAGTAACCAGCAGGTAGCCTAGTGGTTAGAGCGTTGGACTAGTAACCAGCAGGTAGCCTAGTGGTTAGAGCATTGGACTAGTAACCAGCAGGTAGCCTAGTGGTTAGAGCGTTGGACTAGTAACCATCAGGTAGCCTAGTGGTTAGAGCGTTGGGCCAGTAACCAGCAGGTAGCCTCGTGGTTAGAGCGTTGGACCAGTAACCAGCAGGTAGCCTAGTGGTTAGAGTGTTGGACTAGTAACCAGCAGGTAGCCTAGTGGTTAGAGTGTTGGACTAGTAACCAGCAGGTAGCCTAGTGGTTAGAGTGTTGCACTAGTAACTGAAAGGTTGCAAGTTCAAATCCCCGAACTGACAAGGTACAAATCTGTCGTTCTGCCCCTGATCAGGCAGTTAACCCACTGTTCCCCGGTAGGCCGTCATTGAAAATAAGAATTTGTTCTTAACTGACTTGCCTAGTTAAATAAAGGAAAAATAAAAATTACACAAGCTGATCTTGGGTCATTGATAAGTCATATTCTCCACTTAGCCTCATAATGTAACTCCTGTCCAGGAGCCAAGAGGATTTGGATGGACTCCTGTCCAGGAGCCAAGATGATTTGGATGGAGCTCCTGTCCAGGAGCCAAGATGATTTGGATGGACTCCTGTCCAGGAGCCAAGATGATTTGGATGGACTCCTGTCCAGGAGCCAAGATGATTTGGATGGACTCCTGTCCAGGAGCCAAGATGATTTGGATGGACTCCTGTCCAGGAGCCAAGATGATTTGGATGGACTCCTGTCCAGGAGCCAAGATGATTTGGATGGACTCCTGTCCAGGAGCCAAGATGATTTGGATGGACTCCTATCTAGGAGCCAAGATGATTTGGATGGACTCCTGTCTAGGAGCCAAGATGATTTGGATGGACTCCTGTCCAGGAGCCAAGATGATTTGGATGGACTCCTGTCCAGGAGCCAAGATGATTTGGATGGACTCCTGTCCAGGAGCCAAGAAGATTTGGATGGACTCCTGTCTAGGAGCCAAGATGATTTGGATGGACTCCTGTCTAGGAGCCAAGATGATTTGGATGGACTCCTGTCTAGGAGCCAAGATGATTTGGATGGACTCCTGTCTAGGAGCCAAGATGATTTGGATGGACTCCTGTCTAGGAGCCAAGATGATTTGGATGGACTCCTGTCTAGGAGCCAAGATGATTTGGATGGACTCCTGTCCAGGAGCCAAGATGATTTGGATGGACTCCTGTCTAGGAGCCAAGATGATTTGGATGGACTCCTGTCCAGGAGCCAAGATGATTTGGATGAACTCCTGTCTAGGAGCCAAGATGATTTGGATGGACTCCTGTCTAGGAGCCAAGATGATTTGGATGGACTCCTGTCTAGGAGCCAAGATGATTTGGATGAACTCCTGTCTAGGAGCCAAGATGATTTGGATGGACTCCTGTCCAGGAGCCAAGATGATTTGGATGGACTCCTGTCCAGGAGCCAAGATGATTTGGATGGACTCCTGTCCAGGAGCCAAGATGATTTGGATGGACTCCTGTCTAGGAGCCAAGATGATTTGGATGGACTCCTGTAGAGGATCTTCTGTTTCCAAGAAGCTGGTGTCCTCCAGATATAGAACTTTGCATTAGGAGAGTTACAACTTTGTCTCATCAGATCAAATAATATTTTGCCTTAAACTCTGAGTCTTTCATGTGCCTTTTTACAAACTCCATTCGTGCTGTCATTTGCATTTTTCTCAGGAGTGGCTTCCGTCTGGCCACTCTCCCATAAAGCCCAGATAGGTGAAGTGCTGTAGAGACTGTTGTCCTTCTGGAAGGTTCTCCCATCTCAGCCAAGGAACTCTGTAGTTCTGTCAGAGTGGTCATTGGGTTTATAGTCACCTCCTTGACCAAGGTCCTTCTTGACCGGTATCTCAGTTTGGTCTGACGGACAGCTCTAGGCAGAGTCTGGGAAGTTCAATATTTTTTTAATTTCCCAAATGATGGAGTCCAATGTGCTCTTGGAAACTTTCAAACTCTAGAAATTGTTTTATACCCTTTCCCAGATACTAGATCAAATCAAATGTATTTATAAAGCCCTTCTTACATCAGTTGATATCTCAAAGTGCTGTACAGAAACCCAGCCTAAAACCCCAAACAGCAAGCAATGCAGGTGTAGAAGCACTATATCTGCCTCATCACAATTCTTTCTCAGAGATGTACAGACAGTTCCTTGAATTTCACGGTATACTTCCTGCTCTGACATGCACTGTCAACAGTGTTACCTTATATAGACAGGTGTGTTTCTTTCTAAATCATGTCCAAACCATTGAATTGGCGGCAGGTGGACGCCAAATCAAGTTGTAGTGACATCTCAAGGATGACCATAGACAAAGGGCTGTGACTTATATCAATGAGATGAGATTACAGACCTCTACATGCTTTGTAAGTAGGAAAACCTGCAAAATCGGCAGTGTATCAAATACTTGTTCTCCCCACTGTATGTATTTAAATTTCAATCAATTTTTTTCAATAATTTCTTTAAAACAAACATTGAATCCAAGCTGGAACACAACAAAATGTGGAATAATTAAAGTGGTATGAAAGCTTTCTGAAGGGATTTTTACATGGTTTCTTTAGGTATGGGAACATAGCATCAGCATAGTAACTGGATGGGTACAGTCTATAGCAGCTCGATAGTGCCAAACGTTATCCCGTCCATTCTGAGCAGGATTATGTGACAGAGTAGACAGCAGGGCACGGGAGGCCAGACTCCCATTGTCATGCTATGTGTCTACTTAAAGGGATTACACAGATTATGAAGGAAATTAGGAGATTTGGTGAGACTTCTCTCCTGATATTTCTGAAAGATGAATTCATTAACGCTCTAGTAGTAACATGCTGTACATGAAGAGGTTAGGCTGGAATAGGAATTCTGGGTAATCCACTCTCCTAAACCCCTGCCGCAGGCATGCATCATTTATCAATAATTGTTTATTATCATTTTAATTCATAAATCAATGTAGAACTGATTGACCTAATTGACATCATAACATCCTTGTGAAATGTCAGTCTCAGATTGTAGTGTTATGTTGTCCTGCTGTTAGAAGGCCCCACCTCCTTCCCTTCACATGGCTGTCTGGGAGGGTTTGTTGCCCAACAAAGCAGCCAGATGGAAGCTAAATAATAGATGGTCATCCCAGAGATGGATTCTGAGTACTGGACTGGGTCTGACTGGGTTTATAGTACTGGACTGGGTCTGACTGGGTTTATAGTACTGGATTGGGTCTGACTGGGTTTATAGTACTGGACTGGTTCTGACTGGGTTTATAGTACTGGACTAGGTCTGACTGGGTTTATAGTATTGGACTGGGTCTGACTGGGTTTATAATACTGGACTGGGTATGGGTCTGACTGGGTTTAAAGCACTGGACTGGGTCTGGGTCTGCCTGGGTTTATAGTACTGGGTCTGACTGGGTTTATAGTACTGGACTGGGTCTGACTGGGTTTATAGTACTGGACTGGGTCTAACTGGGTTTATAGTACTGGACTGGGTCTGACTGGGTTTATAGTACTAGGTCTGACTGGGTTTATAGTACTAGGTCTGACTGGGTTTATAGTACTAGGTCTGACTGGGTTTATAGTACTGGACTGGGTCTGGGTCTGACTGGGTTTATAGTACTGGACTGGGTCTGACTGGGTTTATAGTACTGGACTGGGTCTGACTGGGTTTATAGTACAGGACTTGGTCTGACTGGGTTTATAGTACTGGACTGGGTCTGACTGGGTTTATAGTACTGGACTGGGTCTGCCTGGGTTTATAGTACTGGACTGGGTCTGGGTCTGACTGGGTTTATAGCACTGGACTGGGTCTGGGTCTGCCTGGGTTTATAGTACTGGGTCTGACTGGGTTTATAGTACTGGGTCTGACTGGGTTTATAGTACTAGGTCTGACTGGGTTTATAGTACTAGGTCTGACTGGGTTTATAGTACTGGACTGGGTCTGGGTCTGCCTGGGTTTATAGTACTGGGTCTGACTGGGTTTATAGTACTGGACTGGGTCTGACTGGGTTTATAGTACTGGACTGGGTCTAACTGGGTTTATAGTACTGGACTGGGTCTGACTGGGTTTATAGTACTAGGTCTGACTGGGTTTATAGTACTAGGTCTGACTGGGTTTATAGTACTAGGTCTGACTGGGTTTATAGTACTAGGTCTGACTGGGTTTATAGTACTGGACTGGGTCTGGGTCTGACTGGGTTTATAGTACTGGACTGGGTCTGACTGGGTTTATAGTACTGGACTGGGTCTGACTGGGTTTATAGTACAGGACTTGGTCTGACTGGGTTTATAGTACTGGACTGGGTCTGACTGGGTTTATAGTACTGGACTGGGTCTGCCTGGGTTTATAGTACTGGACTGGGTCTGGGTCTGACTGGGTTTATAGCACTGGACTGGGTCTGGGTCTGCCTGGGTTTATAGTACTGGGTCTGACTGGGTTTATAGTACTGGGTCTGACTGGGTTTAAAGTACTAGATCTGTCTGGGTTTATAGGACTGGGTCTGACTGGGTTTATAGTACTAGGTCTGACTGGGTTTATAGTACTGGACTGGGTCTGGGTCTGCCTGGGTTTATAGTACTGGGTCTGACTGGGTTTATAGTACTGGACTGGGTCTGACTGGGTTTATAGTACTGGACTGGGTCTAACTGGGTTTATAGTACTGGACTGGGTCTGACTGGGTTTATAGTACTAGGTCTGACTGGGTTTATAGTACTAGGTCTGACTGGGTTTATAGTACTAGGTCTGACTGGGTTTATAGTACTGGACTGGGTCTGGGTCTGACTGGGTTTATAGTACTGGACTGGGTCTGACTGGGTTTATAGTACTGGACTGGGTCTGACTGGGTTTATAGTACAGGACTTGGTCTGACTGGGTTTATAGTACTGGACTGGGTCTGCCTGGGTTTATAGTACTGGACTGGGTCTGGGTCTGACTGGGTTTATAGCACTGGACTGGGTCTGGGTCTGCCTGGGTTTATAGTACTGGGTCTGACTGGGTTTATAGTACTGGGTCTGACTGGGTTTAAAGTACTAGATCTGACTGGGTTTATAGGACTAGGTCTGACTGGGTTTATAGTACTGGGTCTGACTGGGTTTATAGTACTAAGTCTGACTGGGTTTATAGTACTGGGTCTGACTGGGTTTATAGTACTAGGTCTGTCTGGGTTTTTAGGACTGGGTCTGACTGGGTTTATAGTACTAGGTCTGACTGGGTTTATAGTACTGGACTGGGTCTGACTGGGTTTATAGTACTGGACTGGGGCTGACTGGGTTTATAGTACTGGACTGGGTCTGACTGGGTTTATAGTACTGGACTGGGTCTGACTTGGTTTATAGTACTGGACTGGGTCTGACTGGGTATATAATACTGGACTGGGTCTGGGTCTGACTGGGTTTATTGCACTGGACTGGGTCTGGGTCTGCCTGGGTTTATAGTACTGGACTGGGTCTGCCTGGGTTTATAGTACTGGACTGGGTCTGGGTCTGACTGGGTTTATAGCACTGGACTGGGTCAGATACCAATAGAAGGTCTGTATTATAGAGGTGGGTTACCAATAGAAGGTCTGTATTGTAGAGGTGGTTTACCAATAGAAGGTCTGTATTATAGAGGTGGGTTACCAATAGAAGGTCTGTATTGTAGAGGTGGGTTACCAATAGAAGGTCTGTATTGTAGAGGTGGGTTACCAATAGAAGGTCTGTATTATAGAGGTGGGTTACCAATAGAAGGTCTGTATTATATAGAGGTGGGTTACCAATAGAAGGTCTGTATTATAGAGGTGGGTTACCAATAGAAGGTCTGTATTATAGAGGTGGGTTACCAATAGAAGGTCTGTATTATAGAGGTGGGTTACCAATAGAAGGTCTGTATTATAGAGGCGGGTTACCAATAGAAGGTCTGTATTATAGAGGTGGGTTAATAACAATAGAAGGTCTGTATTATAGAGGTGGGTTACCAATAGAAGGTCTGTATTATAGAGGTGGGTTAATAACAATAGAAGGTCTGTATTGTAGAGGTGGGTTACCAATAGAAGGTCTGTATTATAGAGGTGGGTTACCAATAGAAGGTCTGCATTATAGAGGTGGGTTAATAACAATAGAAGGTCTGTATTATAGAGGCGGGTTACCAATAGAAGGTCTGTATTATAGAGGTGGGTTACCAATAGAAAATCTGTATGAAGGTGGGTTACCAATAGAAGTCTGTATTATAGAGGTGGGTTACCAATAGAAGGTCTGTATTATAGAGGTGGGTTACCAATAGAAGGTCTGTATTATAGAGGTATAGAAGGTCTGTATTATAGAGTTACCAATAGAAGGTCTGTATTATAGAGGTGGGTTACCAATAGAAGGTCTGTATTATAGAGGTGGGTTACCAATAGAAGGTCTGTATTATAGAGGTGGGTTACCAATAGAAGGTCTGTATTATAGAGGTGGGTTACCAATAGAAGGTCTGTATTATAGAGGTGGGTTACCAATAGAAGGTCTGTATTATAGAGGTGGGTTACCAATAGAGAGGTGGGTTACCAATAGAAGGTCTGTATTATAGAGGTGGGTTACCAATAGAAGGTCTGTATTATAGAGGTGGGTTACCAATAGAAGGTCTGTATTATAGAGGTGGGTTACCAATAGAAGGTCTGTATTATAGAGGTGGGTTACCAATAGAAGGTCTGTATTATAGAGGTGGGTTAAATAAAGGTCAATAGAAGGTCTGTATTATAGAGGTGGGTTACCAATAGAAGGTCTGTATTATAGAGGTGGGTTACCAATAGAAGGTCTGTATTGTAGAGGTGGGTTACCAATAGAAGGTCTGTATTATAGAGGTGGGTTACCAATAGAAGGTCTGTATTATAGAGGTGGGTTACCAATAGAAGGTCTGTATTATAGAGGTGGGTTACCAATAGAAGGTCTGTATTATAGAGGTGGGTTACCAATAGAAGGTCTGTATTATAGAGGTGGGTTACTAACAATAGAAGGTCTGTATTATAGAGGTGGGTTACCAATAGAAGGTCTGTATTATAGAGGTGGGTTACCAATAGAAGGTCTGTATTATAGAGGTGGGTTACCAATAGAAGGTCTGCATTGTAGAGGTGGGTTACCAATAGAAGGTCTGCATTGTAGAGGTGGGTTACCAACAGAAGATCTGTATGGTAGAGGTGGGTTACCAATTGAAGGTCTGTATTGTAGAGGTGGGTTACCAATAGAAGATCTGTATGGTAGAGGTGGGTTACCAATTGAAGGTCTGTATTGTAGAGGTGGGTTACCAATAGAAGATCTGTATTATAGAGGTGGGTTACCAATAGAAGGTCTGTATTGTAGAGGTGGGTTACCAATAGAAGGCTTCTCACATGCTTCTGTCACTGTCATTACATGGCCCCTGTGTTTGTGTGTCTGTGTGTGTTGTTCCTCTCTGTTTACCTATTACCATGGCTGCCATTTTTATGTGTGTGTGTGTGTGTGTGTGTGTGTGTGTGTGTGTGTGTGTGTTTTAAGGAGGCTTTGACACAAGCTGACTGGAGATTATGCCAAGATTATGGTGCTGTTGCAGAGAGATGTAGAGGGAGAGAGATGTAGAGAGGGAGAGAGATGTAGAGAGGGAGAGAGATGTAAAGAGGGAGAGAGAGGGGGAGAGAGATGTAGAGGGAGAGAGATGTAGAGAGAGAGAGATGTAGAGAGGGGGAGAGATGTAGAGGGAGAGAGATGATGTAGAGAGGGAGAGCGATGTAGAGGGAGAGAGATGATGTAGAGAGGGAGAGATGTAGAGGGAGAGATGTAGAGAGAGAGAGATGATGTAGAGGGAGAGAGATGTAGAGAGGGGGAGAGAGAGATGTAGAGGGAGAGAGATGATGTAGAGAGATGTTTAGAGGGAGAGAGATGTAGAGAGGAGAGATGATGTAGAGAGAGAGATGTAGAGGGAGATGATGTAGAGGGAGAGAGAGATGTAGAGAGGGAGAGAGATGTAGAGAGGGAGAGAGATGTAGAGAGGGAGATGATGTAGAGGGAGAGAGATGTAGAGGGGGAGAGATGATGTAGAGAGAGATGTAGAGGGAGAGAGATGGAGAGAGATGTAGAGAGGGAGAGATGATGTAGAGAGAGAGATGTAGAGAGGGACATAGATGTAGAGAGAGATGATGTAGAGGATGAGAGAGAGATGTAGAGAGGGAGAGAGATGATGTAGAGAGAGATGATGAGGGAGAGAGATGTAGAGAGGGAGAGATGATGTAGAGAGAGATGTAGAGGGAGAGAGATGTAGAGAGGGAGAGATGATGTAGAGAGAGAGATGTAGAGAGGGACATAGATGTAGAGAGAGAGATGATGTAGAGAGAGAGATGATGTAGAGGGAGAGAGATGTAGAGAGGGAGAGAGATGGAGAGAGATGTAGAGAGGGAGAGAGATGATGTAGAGGGAGAGAGATGTAGAGAGGGAGAGAGATGTAGAGAGGAGAGATGATGTAGAGGGGAGAGAGATGTAGAGCGAGAGATGATGTTTAGAGGGAGAGAGATGTTTAGAGGGAGAGAGATATAGAGAGGGAGAGAGATGTAGAGAGAGAGAGATGTAGAGAGAGAGATGATGTAGAGAGAGAGATGTAGAGAGGGAGAGGAGGAGACAATCCAGATGAAGACCGAGTTAGAGAGAATCCCAATTTATTTAGTCTCTAACTCTCCCCCTTCCCTTCCTTGGTGGTTGTTTTTGTGGCGCTGTGTGTGTGTGTGTGTGTGTGTGTGTGTGTGTGTGTAGTATGACATGAGGGCGGTGACGAGCGCTAGCAGCTAATAGGCTGCGGATGATTCAGCAAGCATCGTCTCTCTCTCTCTCTCTCTCTGCCTCTCTCTCTCTCTCTATCTCTGCCTCTCTCTCTCTCCTGCCTCTCTCTCTCTCTGTCTCTGTCTCTCTCTGTCTCTCTCTCTCTCTCCTCTCTCTCTGTCTCTGTCTCTGTCTCTGTCTCTCTCTGTCTGTCTCTCTCTCTCTCTCTCTCTCTCTGTATCTCTCTCTCTCAATTCAAATCAATTCAATTCAAGGGCTTTATTGACATGGGAAACATGTGTTAACA
The DNA here is from genome assembly GCF_018296145.1 of Oncorhynchus tshawytscha. Classification (NCBI taxonomy): domain Eukaryota; kingdom Metazoa; phylum Chordata; class Actinopteri; order Salmoniformes; family Salmonidae; genus Oncorhynchus; species Oncorhynchus tshawytscha. The sequence goes on along the minus strand of NW_024609388.1, from coordinate 48,300 downwards.
TTACCAAAGCAAGTGAGGTAGATAATATATAAAGTGAATATATAAAGTGAAATAAACAATAAAAATGAACAGTAAACATTACACATACAGAAGTTTCAAAACAATAAAGACATGACAAATGTCATATTATATATACATACAGTGTTTTAACAATGTACAAATGGTTAAGGTATTTAAGGGAAAATAAATTAGCATAAATATGGGTTGTATTTACAATGGTGTTTGTTCTTCACTGGTTGCCCTTTTCTCGTGGCAACAGGTCACACATCTTGCTGCTGCGATGGCACACTGTGGAATTTCACCCAGTCGATATGGGAGTTTATCAAAATTGGATTTGTTTTCGAATTATTTCTGAGGGAAATATGCGTCTCTAATATGGTCATACATTGGGCAGGAGGTTAGGAAGTGCAGCTCAGTTTCCACCTCATTTTGTGGGCAGTGAGCACATAGCCTATCTTCTCTTGAGAGCCATGTCTGCCTACGGCGGACTTTCTCAATAGCAAGGCTATGCTCACTGAGTCTGTACATAGTCAAAGCTTTCCTTAATTTTGGGTCAGTCACAGTGGTCAGGTATTCTGCCGGTGTGTACTCTCTGTGTAGGGCCAAATAGCATTCTAGTTTGCTCTGTTTTTTTGTTAATTCTTTCCAATGTGTCAAGTAATTATCTTTTTGTTTTCTCATGATTTGGTTGGGTCTAATTGTGCTGCTGTCCTGGGGCTCTGTAGGGTGTGTTTGTGTTTGTGTTTGTGAACAGAGCCCCAGGACCAGCTTGCTTAGGGGACTCTTCTCCAGGTTCAGGTGATGAGAGAAAAGGCAAGAAGGGCTCTCTCTCTCTCTCTCTCTCTCTACGTCTCTCTCTCTCTCTCTCTCTCTACGTCTCTCTCTCTCTCTCTCTTGTTCTGTCTCTCTCTCTTGTTCTGTCTCTCTCTCTCTATCTCTCTCTCTCTCTCTCTCTCTCTCTGTCTCTCTGCCACTCTCTCTCTCTGTCTCTCTGCCTCTCTCTCTCTCTTGTTCTCTCTCTGTCTCTCTCTCTCTCTCTCTCTTGTTCTCTCTCTTTCTTGTTCTCTCTCTCTCTCTCTCTCTCTCTCTCTCTCTCTCTCTCTCTCTCTCTCTCTCTCTCTCCTCTCTGTCTCTCTCTCTCTAAACTCAGCCTCAGCTCTCTCTCCCTCTGTCTCCACTGCCACTCTCTCTCTCTCTCTCTCTCTCTCTCCCTCTCTCTCTCTCTTGTTCTCTACTGTCTGTCTCTCTCTCTCTCTTAACCAATAATCTCTCTCTCTCAAATCTCTCTCTCTCTGGAATCTCTCTCTCTCCTCCTCTCTCCCTCTCTCCACCTATAGAGTCCCACACAGCCCATACATAGAGCAAACGGCAGCCTCAGCTCAGTACTCCCCTCAGCTCCACTGCGGTACTCTTATCTCTTCTTCTCTCTCTCTTTCTCTCCCTCTCCCAAAGACAATGAAAACATCTACTGTTGTCCATAAAAAACAGAACTTAACCAATAATGTTTATGAGGACCTAGACAAATGTTCACTGTTTCTGGAATACAACTATACCCCTCCCCCCACCTATAGTCCCCTCCCTCCACCTATAGAGTCCCCTCCCTCCCTCCCTCCCCCTCCACCTATAGTCCTCCCTCCCTCCACCTATAGTCCCCTCCCCCACCTCCCTCCCTCCACCTATAGTCCTCCCTCCCTCCACCTATAGTCCCCCCACCTCCCCTCCACCTATAGTCCCCCCTCCCTCCACCTATAGTCCCCCTCCCTCCACCTATAGTCCTCCCTCCCTCCACCTTTAGTCCCCCCCCTCCACCTCCCTCCACCTACCTAGTCCCCCTCCCTCCACCTATAGTCCCTCCCTCCACCTATAGTCCCCCTCCCTCCACCTATAGTCCCCCTCCCTCCACCTATAGTCCTCCCTCCACCTTTAGTCCCCCCTCCCTCCACCTATAGTCCCCTCCCTCCACCTATAGTCCTCCCTCCCTCCACCTTTAGTCCCCCCTCCCTCCACCTATAGTCCCTCCCTCCACCTATAGTCCCTCCCTCCCCTCCACCTATAGTCCCCCTCCCTCCAACTTTAGTCCCCCCCCCCACCTCCACCAATAGTCCCCCTCCCTCCACCTATAGTCCCCCTCCCTCCACCTATAGTCCCTCCCTCCACCTATAGTCCTCCCTCCCTCCACCTTTAGTCCCCCCACCTCCCTCCACCTATAGTCCCTCCCTCCACCTATAGTCCCCCTCCACCTATAGTCCCCCTCTCACCTATAGTCCCCCACCTACCTAGTCCCCCCTCCCCTCCACCTATAGTCCTCCCTCCACCTTTAGTCCCTCCTCCCTCCACCTATAGTCCTCCCTCCACCTGTAGTCCCTCCCTCCACCTATAGTCCTCCCTCCACCTATAGTTCCCCCTCCCTCCACCTATAGTCCCTCCCTCCACCTATAGTCCCCCCTCCCTCCACCTATAGTCCCCCTCCCTCCACCTATAGTCCCTCCCTCCACCTATAGTCCTCCCTCCCTCCACCTATAGTCCCTCCCTCCACCTATAGTCCCTCCTTCCACCTATAGTCCCCCTCCCTCCACCTATAGTCCCCCTCCCTCCACCTATAGTCCCCTCCACCTATAGTCCTCCACCTATAGTCCCCCCCCTCCCTCCACCTATAGTCCCCCTCCCTCCACCTATAGTCCCTCCTTCCACCTATAGTCCCCACCTCCCTCCACCTATAGTCCCTCCTTCCACCTATAGTCCTCCCTCCCTCCACCTATAGTCCCTCCCTCCACCTATAGTCCCTCCCTCCACCTATAGTCCCCCTCCACCTATCCCTCCACCTATAGCCCCTCCCTCCACCTATAGCCCCTCCCTCCACCTATAGCCCCTCCCTCCACCTATAGTCCCTCCCTCCACCTATAGCCCCTCCCTCCACCTATAGTCCCTCCCTCCACCTATGGTCCCCCTCCCTCCACCTATAGTCCCCCTCCCTCCACCTATAGCCCCTCCCTCCACCAGAGGAATATAGGACAGTAACTCCCCATTACTGCTCCTTGCCTGTCTCTGCCTGTGTCCTAAATGCCAACCTATTCTCTATATTGTTCACTTCTTTGGACCAGCTCCTGTACTATATAGGCAATAGGGTGCTAAATAGGGTGCTACCTCTGTCTCTCTGATGTTTTCTAGGACGCCTGTTTCTCCACCAGGCAAGGTGCTGCTCTCTCTCTGTCAGCCTCCACCAGACAAGGTGCTGCTCTCTCTGTCAGCCTCCACCAGGCAAGGTGCTGCTCTCTCTCTGTCAGCCTCCACCAGACAAGGTGCTGCTCTCTCTGTCAGCCTCCACCAGACAAGGTGCTGCTCTCTCTGTCAGCCTCCCACAGGCAAGGTGCTGCTCTCTCTGTCAGCCTCCCACAGGCAAGGTGCTGCTCTCTCTGTCAGCCTCCCACAGACAAGGTGCTGCTCTCTCTGTCAGCCTCCCACAGACAATGTGCTGCTCTCTCTGTCAGCCTCCACCAGACCACCAGACAAGGTGCTGCTCTCTCTGTCAGCCTCCCACAGACAATGTGCTGCTCTCTCTGTCAGCCTCCACCAGACAAGGTGCTGCTCTCTCTCTGTCAGCCTCCACCAGACAAGGTGCTGCTCTCTCTGTCAGCCTCCCACAGACAATGTGCTGCTCTCTCTGTCAGCCTCCCACAGGCAAGGTGCTGCTCTCTCTGTCAGCCTCCCACAGGCAAGGTGCTGCTCTCTCTGTCAGCCTCCAACAGACAAGGTGCTGCTCTCTCTGTCAGTCCCCCACAGGCAAGGTGCTGCTCTCACTGTAAGCCTCCAACAGGCAATGTGCTGCTCTCTCTATCAGCCTCCAACAGGCAAGGTGCTGCTCTCTCTATCAGCCTCCAACAGGCAAGGTGCTGCTCTCTCTATCAGCCTCCAACAGACAAGGTGCTGCTCTCTCTGTCAGCCTCCCACAGGCAAGGTGCTGCTCTCTCACCAGGCAAGGTGCTGCTCTCTCTGTCAGCCTCCAACAGACAAGGTGCTGCTCTCTCTGTCAGCCTCCAACAGACAAGGTGCTGCTCTCTCAGCCTCCCAGGCAAGGTGCTGCTCTCTCTGTCAGCCTCCAACAGACAAGGTGCTGCTCTCTCTGTAAGCCTCCAACAGACAAGGTGCTGCTCTCTCTGTCAGCCTCCAACAGACAGGCAAGGTGCTGCTCTCTCACCAGGCAAGGTGCTGCTCTCTCTCTGTCAGCCTCCAACAGACAAGGTGCTGCTCTCTCTGTAAGCCTCCAACAGACAAGGTGCTGCTCTCTGCTATCAGCCTCCAACAGACAAGGTGCTGCTCTCTCTATCAGCCTCCAACAGACAAGGTGCTGCTCTCTCTATCAGCCTCCAACAGACAAGGTGCTGCTCTCTCTGTCAGCCTCCAACAGACAAGGTGCTGCTCTCTCAGCCTCCAACAGGCAAGGTGCTGCTCTCTCTGTCAGCCTCCAACAGACAAGGTGCTGCTCTCTCTGTAAGCCTCCAACAGACAAGGTGCTGCTCTCTCTGTCAGCCTCCCACCTCTCCCACAGGCAAGGTGCTGCTCTCTCACCAGGCAAGGTGCTGCTCTCTCTCTGTCAGCCTCCAACAGACAAGGTGCTGCTCTCTCTGTCAGTCCCCCACAGGCAAGGTGCTGCTCTCTCTATCAGCCTCCAACAGGCAAGGTGCTGCTCTCTCTATCAGCCTCCAACAGACAAGGTGCTGCTCTCTCTGTCAGCCTCCCACAGGCAAGGTGCTGCTCTCTCACCAGGCAAGGTGCTGCTCTCTCTGTCAGCCTCCAACAGACAAGGTGCTGCTCTCTCTGTAAGCCTCCAACAGACAAGGTGCTGCTCTCTCTGTCAGCCTCCCACAGGCAAGGTGCTGCTCTCTCACCAGGCAAGGTGCTGCTCTCTCTCTGTCAGCCTCCAACAGGCAAGGTGCTGCTCTCTCACCAGGCAAGGTGCTGCTCTCTCTGTCAGTCTCCCACAGGCAAGGTGCTGCTCTCTCTGTAAGCCTCCCACAGGCATGCTGACAGAGAAGGGTGAAGAGCTATTCTGAATGCTCCATTACATGATCCTGCTTGCTAGCTGCTAGCCCATCTAGCCCCCTGCTGAGAGGAACGAGCTATGCAGTAGCATGCTCTCATCTCCCCCTCAAATCCCCTGTTTAACCATATAGTTTATAGATCTAGTTCTAGCTATGCCCTAGCATGCTGCTATCCACTCCCACCTTTAATTCATAGTTGATAGAGCTAGCATCATGGTTGATAGAGCTAGTTATGTACTAGCATAGCATAATGGTTGATAGAGCTAGCTATGTGCTAGCATAGCATTATGGTTTATAGAGCTAGCTATGTGCTAGTATAGCATCATGGTTGATAGAGCTACCTATGTGCTAGTATAGCATCATGGTTGATAGAGCTAGCTATGTGCTAGCATAGCATCATGGTTGATAGAGATAGCTATGTGCTAGCATAGCATCATGGTTGATAGAGCTAGCTATGTGCTAGTATAGCATCATATAGCATCATCAGAGATCATATGTTTCCTGTAGTTCTTGACCAGGTTTGCACACACTGCAGCAGGGATTTTGGCCCACTCCTCCATACAGACCTTCTCCAGATCCTTCGGGTTCCGGGGCTGTCGCTGGGCAATACGGACTTAAAGCTCCCTCCAAATATTTTCTATTGGGTTCAGGTCTGGAGACTGGCTAGGCCACTCCAGGACCTTGAGAGGCTTCACTGCTTAGTTGCCCTGGCTGTGTGTTTCGGGTCGTTGACCCAGCCACGACCCATCTTCAATGTTCTTACTGAGGGAAGGAGGTTGTTGGCTAAGATCTCGCGATACATGGCCCCATCCATCCTCCCCTCAATACAGTGCAGTCGTCCTGTCCCCTTTGCAGAAAAGCATCCCCAAAGAATGATGTTTCCACCTCCGGTTGCGATGGTGTTCTTGGGGTTGTACTCATCCTTCTTCTTCCTCCAAACACGGCGAGTGGAGTTTAGACCAAAAAGGCTCTACTTTTGTCTCATCAGACCACATGACCTTCTCCCATTCCTCCTCAGGATCATCCATATGGTCATTGGCAAACTTCAGACGGGCCTGGACATGCGCTGGCTTGAGCAGGGGGACCTTGCGTGTGCTGCAGGATTTTAATCCATGACGGCGTAGTGTGTTACATTTTAAAATAAAAAATGATGTACTAGCATCATGGTTGATAGAGCTAGTTATGTGCTAGTATAGCATCATGGTTAATAGAGCTAGCTATGTGCTAGCATAGCATCATGGTTAATAGAGCAACTATGTGCTAGCATAGCATCATGGTTAATAGTGCTAGCTAATTGCTAGCATAGCGTGGTTAATAGCTATGAGCTAGCATAGCATCATGGTTGTTAGAGCTAGCAATATACTAGCATCATGGTTGTTAGAGCTAGCAATATACTAGCATCATGGTTGTTAGAGCTAGCAATATACTAGCATCATGGTTGTTAGAGCTAGCTATGTACTAGTATCATGGTTGTTAGAGCTAGCTATGTACTAGCATCATGGTTGTTAGAGCTAGCTATGTACTAGTATCATGGTTGTTAGAGCTAGCAATATACTAGCATCATGGTTGTTAGAGCTAGCTATGTACTCATGGTTGTTAGAGCTAGCAATATACTAGCATCATGGTTGTTAGAGCTAGCTATGTACTAGCATCATGGTTGTTAGAGCTAGCTATGTACTAGCATCATGGTTGTTAGAGCTAGCTATGTACTAGTATCATGGTTGTTAGAGCTAGCTATGTACTAGCATGACATCATCATCCACTCTAGTAACCTATTGGATGCTCTACTTTAGCAGTAAGTCTCCTAGCAGGATCAGAGATGGTATGATGTAGCTGTATGTTAACTGAACTGACAGCTTGATAATTAACAGTATAATATCCAGAGATGTATAGTACGTATGTTTAGCTGCTCAGAAGTTTACAGTGTTTATCTGTGTGTATGTGCATGTGTGTATTGCTCTCTCTCTTTGTTTGTGTGTGTGTGTGTGTGTGTGTGTGTGTGTGTGTGTGTGTGTGTGTGTGTGTGTGTGTGTGTGTGTGTGTGTGTGTGTGTGTGTGTGTGTGTGTGTGTGTCTGTCTACGCCTGGGTGTGTGTGTGTACCTACAGCTGGGTGGTAGTGTATGTGTGTGTGTGTGTGTGTGTGTGTGTGTGTGTGTGTGTGTGTGTGTGTGTGTGTGTGTGTGTGTGTGTCTGTCTACGCCTGGGTGTGTGTGTGCCTACAGCTGGGTGGTAGTGTGTGTGTGTACCTACAGCTGGGTGGTGTGTGTGTGTGTGTGTGTGTGTGTGTGTGTCACCTTCGCCTGGGTGGTAGTGTGTGTGTCCCTACAGCTGGGTGGTAGTGTGTGTGTACCTACAGCTGGGTGGTAGTGTGTGTACCTACAGCTGGGTGGTAGTGTGTGTACCTACAGCTGGGTGGTAGTGTGTGTACCTACAGCTGGGTGGTAGTGTGTGTACCTACAGCTGGGTGGTAGTGTGTGTGTGCCTACAGCTGGGTGGTAGTGTGTGTGTACCTACAGCTGGGTGGTAGTGTGTGTGTACCTACAGCTGGGTGGTAGTGTGTGTGTGTGTGTACCTACAGCTGGGTGGTAGTGTGTGTGTGTGTGTGTGTGTGTACCTACAGCTGGGTGGTAGTGTGTGTGTGTGTGTGTACCTACAGCTGGGTGGTAGTGTGTGTGTGTGTGTGTGTGTGTGTGTGTGTGCTGGGTGGTGTGTGTGTGTGTGTGTGTGTGTGTGTGTGTGTGTGTGTGTGTGTTCGCCTGGGTGGTAGTGTGTGTGTCCCTACAGCTGGGTGGTAGTGTGTGTGTACCTACAGCTGGGTGGTAGTGTGTGTACCTACAGCTGGGTGGTAGTGTGTGTACCTACAGCTGGGTGGTAGTGTGTGTACCTACAGCTGGGTGGTAGTGTGTGTGTACCTACAGCTGGGTGGTAGTGTGTGTACCTACAGCTGGGTGGTAGTGTGTGTGTGTGTGTACCTACAGCTGGGTGGTAGTGTGTGTGTGTGTGTGTACCTACAGCTGGGTGGTAGTGTGTGTGTGTGTGTGTGTACCTACAGCTGGGTGGTAGTGTGTGTGTGTGTGTGTACCTACAGCTGGGTGGTAGTGTGTGTGTACCTACAGCTGGGTGGTAGTGTGTGTGTACCTACGGCTGGGTGGTAGTCTGTGTGTACCTACAGCTGGGTGGTAGTGTGTGTGCCTACGGCTGGGTGGTAGTGTGTGTGTACCTACAGCTGGGTGGTAGTGTGTGTACCTACAGCTGGGTGGTAGTGTGTGTGTACCTACAGCTGGGTGGTAGTGTGTGTACCTACAGCTGGGTGGTAGTGTGTGTGTACCTACAGCTGGGTGGTAGTGTGTGTGTACCTACAGCTGGGTGGTAGTGTGTGTACCTACAGCTGGGTGGTAGTGTGTGTACCTACAGCTGGGTGGTAGTGTGTGTACCTACAGCTGGGTGGTAGTGTGTGTACCTACAGCTGGGTGGTAGTGTGTGTGTACCTACAGCTGGGTGGTAGTGTGTGTGTACCTACAGCTGGGTGGTAGTGTGTGTACCTACAGCTGGGTGGTAGTGTGTGTACCTACAGCTGGGTGGTAGTGTGTGTACCTACAGCTGGGTGGTAGTGTGTGTACCTACAGCTGGGTGGTAGTGTGTGTACCTACAGCTGGGTGGTAGTGTGTGTGTGCCTACAGCTGGGTGGTAGTGTGTGTGTACCTACAGCTGGGTGGTAGTGTGTGTGTACCTACAGCTGGGTGGTAGTGTGTGTGTGTGTGTACCTACAGCTGGGTGGTAGTGTGTGTGTACCTACAGCTGGGTGGTAGTGTGTGTACCTACAGCTGGGTGGTAGTGTGTGTGTACCTACAGCTGGGTGGTAGTGTGTGTGTGTGTGTACCTACAGCTGGGTGGTAGTGTGTGTGTGTGTGTGTGTACCTACAGCTGGGTGGTAGTGTGTGTGTGTGTGTGTGTGTGTACCTACAGCTGGGTGGTAGTGTGTGTGTACCTACAGCTGGGTGGTAGTGTGTGTGTACCTACGGCTGGGTGGTAGTGTGTGTGTACCTTCAGCTGGGTGGTAGTGTGTGTGCCTACGGCTGGGTGGTAGTGTGTGTGTACCTACAGCTGGGTGGTAGTGTGTGTACCTACAGCTGGGTGGTAGTGTGTGTGTACCTACAGCTGGGTGGTAGTGTGTGTGTGCCTACAGCTGGGTGGTAGTGTGTGTGCCTACAGCTGGGTGGTAGTGTGTGTGTGTGTGCCTACAGCTGGGTGGTAGTGTGTGTGTACCTACAGCTGGGTGGTAGTGTGTGTGTACCTACAGCTGGGTGGTAGTGTGTGTGTGCCTACAGCTGGGTGGCAGTGTGTGTGTACCTACAGCTGGGTGGTAGTGTGTGTGTACCTACAGCTGGGTGGTAGTGTGTGTGTGCCTACAGCTGGGTGGCAGTGTGTGATCCATCCCTACAACACCCTCACTACAGGTCCCATCTAGGGTTTACTGATCCATCCCTACAGGCCCCATCTAGGGATTACTGATCTATTCCTACAGGTCCCATCTAGGGTTTACTGATCTATCCCTACAGGGCCCATCTAGGGTTTACTGATCTATCCCTACAGGACCCATCTAGGGTTTACTGATCTATCCGTACAGGACCCATCTAGGGTTTACTGATCAATCCCTACAGGACCCATCTAGGGTTTACTGATCCATCCCTGCAGGTCTCATCTAGGGTTTACTGATCAATCCCTACAGGACCCATCTAGGGTTTACTGATCTATCCCTACAGGTCTCATCTAGGGTTTACTGATCCATCTAGGGTTTCCTGTTCCATCCCTACACTTCCCATCTAGGGTTTACTGATCTATCCCTACAGGACCCATCTGGGGTTTACTGATCTATCCCTACAGGACCCATCTGGGGTTTACTGATCCATCCCTACAGGACCCATCTAGGGATCACCCATCTAGGGTGGTAGTCTCTCTGCTAGGGTGGTAGTCTCTATACTGTGTCTACTGCTAGGATGGTGGTCTCTCTCTGCTGTGTCTGCTGTTAGGGTGGAGTCTCTCTGCTAGGGTTGTAGTCTCTCTGCTGGGTCGACTGCTAGGGTGGTGGTCTCTCTGCTAGGGTGGTGGTCTCTCTGCTAGGGTGGTAGTGTCTCTGTTGTGTCTAATGGAGTAGCCTGAGGACACTATTGTGTAATGAGCTTCTAGGGTGGTGGTCTCTCTGCTAGGGTGGTAGTGTCTCTGTTGTGTCTAATGGAGTAACCTGAGGACACTATTGTGTAATGAGCTTCTAGGGTGGTGGTCTCTCTGCTAGGGTGGTGGTCTCTCTGCTAGGGTGTTAGTGTCTCTGTTGTGTCTAATGGAGTAGCCTGAGGACACTATTGTGTAATGAGCTTCTAGAGTGGTGGTCTCTCTGCTAGGGTGGTAGTGTCTCTGTTGTGTCTAATGGAGTAGCCTGAGGACACTATTGTGTAATGAGCTTCTAGGGTGGTGGTCTCTCTGCTAGGGTGGTAGTGTCTCTGTTGTGTCTAATGGAGTAGCCTGAGGACACTATTGTGTAATGAGCTTCTAGGGTGGTGGTCTCTCTGCTAGGGTGGTAGTGTCTCTGTTGTGTCTAATGGAGTAGCCTGAGGACACTATTGTGTAATGAGCTTCTAGAGTGGTGGTCTCTCTGCTAGGGTGTTAGTGTCTCTGTTGTGTCTAATGGAGTAGCCTGAGGACACTATTGTGTAATGAGCTTCTAGAGTGGTGGTCTCTCTGCTAGGGTGTTAGTGTCTCTGT